>NC_063186.1:3864168-3937262 GCF_023159225.1 Perognathus longimembris pacificus
CTTGAACTCAGGGCCTGAGCACTGTCCCTGGCTTCTTTTGCTCAAGGCTAGCACTCTGCCACTTGAGCCACAGCGCCCCCTCTGGCCATTTTCTATATATGTGGTGCTGGGGAATCGAACCCAGGGCTTCACGTATACGAGGCAAGCGCTCTTGCCACTAGGCCATATCCCCAGCCTGGAAGAAGAGTCTTGATGGGGACTTGACTGCCCGGGCTGGCTTTGAACTGCCACCCTCAGATCTCAGCCTCCTGAGCGGCTGGGATGACAGGCGCGAGCCACCGGCGCCCGGTCTTGATTCTTATTCTATTCCCATATCACAGTGGGACAGAAGAAATCGTTGGGACATATTGTTAACTAATGAAATGGTGATCGATAACGGTTTATTGTGTGTGTGCCTTTACACACACACACACACACACACACACACACGAGTTCAAGCCCCGGGACTGCAGAGAGAGCGAAACACAGGCACAGATGCCAGTTTTCAGCATGAGCCCAGTGCCTGAGACCTCGGTGGGGATTTCTTCTACGGTCCACCGGGCGCTGGCAGCCGTTTTGGCCGCATCACGCCTCATTTAGTTCAATTCTTTGATTCCTTCTCCTCTCATCCTCTTTCTCTTCCTTTCTTCCTGTGCCCCTCTTCCTCCCCCTCTTCCTCCCCCTCTCCTCCTCTTCCTCCTCCTCCCCTTCCTGCTCCTCCTCCTCCTCCTCCTCCCCTTCCTCCTCCTCCTCCCCTTCCTGCTCCTCCTCCTCTTCCTCCTCCCCCTCCTCCTCCTCCTCTCCCTCCTCCTCCCCCTCCTCCTCCCCCCCTCCTCCTCCTCCCCCTCCTCCTCCTCCCCCTCCTCCTCCTCCCCCTCCTCCTCCTCTTCCTCCTCTCCTCCTCCTCTCCTCCTCCTCCTCCTCCTCCCCCTCCTCCTCCTCCTCCTCCCCCTCCTCCCCCCCTTCTCTTCTGCCATTCTGTGGGGATAAGCCCTCTACTACGGAGCCCCATCCCAGCCCCTCAAATTCTCGATTTCCCAGGCAGCCCAGAGGAAGGGGCTTCGGTCCACCCCCACCAGGGGGGCGTCCCCAGGTTCTCCCCCCCCCCCGCTGTCCCCCCCCAGGCTCCCCCCCCCCCGCTGTCCCCCCCCCAGGCTCCCCCCACCCCGCTGCCCCCCCCCAGGCCCTAACCGCCCTTGCCCCGCGCAGTGCCACCTGTGTGACAAGACGTTCATGAGCGCCGCCTTCCTCCGCGGCCACCTCCAGCGCCGACACGCGGGGCACGCCGAGGACGGGGACGGCGGCGGTGAGGAGCGGGGAGACCCTGCGGGGCGCGGGGGGCGCTGGGGCCGGCAAGCACAGCCGGGAATGCCCTTGACCCCAGGTCAGGGGACACTCCACACTGTATGCCCCCCCCTCCCCCCAGGAAAGCCGCAGCCACAGCAGCAGCAGCAGGAGCTGGAGGCCGCCTGGAGGAGCTGAGGGCCCAGCTCAAGTGCACCCAGGGCCAGCTGGAGGCCCAGCAGGCGGCGGACAGGCAGAGGCAGCTGCAGGTGCGGGGGGCGCAAGGAGGGCGGGGCTTCTGCGGGTGGGCGGGGCCTCCCAGGTGGGCGTGGTCAGGAAGCGTGGAGGGGGTTGGGGGGAGCTCCCCACTGATTTCCCCCAGAGCTAGAAACCACAGGCAAGGATGGCAGCCCCTGATTTGTGGAAAGTGAAGTCATCCAGAAAGTGAAATCATCATCATCATCATCATCATCATCATCATCATTTAATTATTGAATCATGATGATGATGATGATGATGATGATGATTTTATTTATTTTGCCAGTCCCGGGGCTTGGACTCAGGGTCTGAGCACCGTCCCTGGCTTCTTTTTTGCTCAAGGCCGGCACCCTGCCACTTGAGCCACAGCGCCCCTTCTGGCCTTTTCTGTTTCTGTGGCGCTGAGGACTCGAACCCGGGGCTTCGTGCGTGCTAGGCGGGCACTGTACCACCAGGTCACAGTCCCAGCCCCAGGTGAAAGGATTTTGCCCCTCAAAGTGGAGCAGAGCTTCTCACTTTCCTGCGTGGGTCCCCACCACCGTGGAGGCCCTTGAACTTGGGTTTTTCTTGTTTGTTTTTTTTTTCTGAGCACCAACCTAGGTCTGATGGTCCTAGTTCCAAAACTCTGCCGGAAGAACTGTTTAGAAAATATTTGCAGAATTGAGGGGGGCGGGGTGGGGAGCAGGCCTGGGAAGGTGGCTTAGCGGTAGAGCGCTCGCCTAGCACGCGTGAAGCCCTGGGTTCGATTCCTCAGCACCACCGACACAGGAAAAGCTGGAAGTGGCGCTGTGGCTCAAGTGGCAGAGTGCTAGCCTTGAGAAAAAAAGAAGCCAGGGACAGTGCTCAGGCCCTGAGTTCAAGTCCCAGGACGGGCAAAAAACAAAACAAAAAACCTAGTTGTCCAAAGGGGTCTGGACAGACGTCTGTAAGAACGATGCACCTTGGTCAGTGCCTTCCATTGTTCTTCCTGCATGCATTTGTTGGGCTGCGGGCAGAACGAGAAGACAAGTACTCACCGTGAAGAACGGCTTAGGATGGAGGACTCTTTGGGTCTCCATAGTGATGAGCCTGTGCAGAATGCCTTTCACCAATGCTGTAGTCACGTATTTTGCTGCTGCTGCTGCGTTTATTTATTTATTTTTATTGTTGTTGTTAGGAAGTGGAGAGCATGCGGCAGAGAGAAATGGAAGCTAAGAAAGAGTTTGACGAGTGGAAAGAAAGAGAGCGAAGCAAATTTTATGGGGAGATAGACAAGCTAAAGCAATTGTTTTGGGATGAATTCAAAGTTGTTGCCAACCAGAACTCTACGCTAGAAGAGGTACCCATCTTTATGCTCCAAAGTTGCCTTCATTGGGCTGGGAAGGTGGCTTAGGGGTAGAGCGCTCGCCTCGCATGCATGAGGCCCTGGGTTCGATTCCTCAGTACCGCACAAATAGAAAAAGCCACAAGTGGCGCTGTGGCTCAAGAGGCAGAGCGCTAGCCTTGAGCAAAAAGAAGCCAAGGACAGTGCTCAGGCCCTGAGTCCAAGGCCCAGGACTGACAAGAGAAAAAAAGAGAAGGATTTCTCTGTGCCGTTCCTGACTGCGGTGGAATTTCAGTGGGCTGGGAGCAGCGCCCCCTCTCTGTGTCTGAATAACCCGCCGCCGGCTTGTTTAGAAGCTGCAGGCCCTGCAGGCCCGCGGGGCGGTGGAGTCCCACCTGGGATCGCTGCGGGACGAGGAGGCCGAGGAGCGGCTCCGGCAGGCCCAGGAGCTCCAGGCTCTACGGGAGAAGATGGAGCTTCAGGTGAGCAGGCCATGCACCCTCGCCGTCATTTCCAGAGCAGGACAAGGACCTCGCTGGGGCCGGGAAGGTGGCTTGGCGGTAGGGTGCTGGCCCAGCAGGCATGAAGCCCCGGGTTCGATTCCTCAGCACCACAGACACAGAAAAAGCCAGAAGTGGCGCTGTGGCTCACATGGTAAGAGTGCTAGCCTTGAGCACAAGCCAGGGACGGTGCTCAGGCCCTGAGTTCAAGCCCCAGGACTGACACAAAAGAAAGAGAAGGATTTCTCTGTGCTGTTCCTGAGCATTTTTGTCCAAGGCTAGGGCTCTACCACGGCTCTTCTTAGAGAGTTTTTTTTTTTTCGGTGGTGGTGGTTCATCGGAGGTACGAGTCTCACAGACTTTCCAGCCAGGGCTGGCTTCGAATTGTGATTCTCCGGTTTCAGGCTCCTGGAGGAGCTGGGATTATAGACATGAGAGACAGAGCTTAGCATGGCTGCTCAGCTTCGCTGTGGGGGTGAGGAAGGTTGATCGAGGTCGAAGCTCACGTGGAGATCTTCTACCTGTACAGATCGGCGTAAAGGTGGCTTCTTAGCAAGGCTGTCGGGAATCCGCTTTTCCCGCTGCTAGGTGCAAGTGTCTACAGAACACGGGCAAGCTAGATGGAAACATGTCCGGTGGGTTTCCGGCCTGACATCTTGGTCGCCGTTTTTGATTTTAACCCGATGGAAAACAATTCACGAGGTGTGACGGTGTCCTGGATGTGGGGATATTGGGGAGTCCACCCAGATTGACATGTTGAAGTGTTTAACACCCGGTTGTCCCTGGAGCCAATAAATAAATAAATAAAAGAAGAGCTCTGATCTGTGGCACTCGCCCGTTCTCGTGCTGCGCGCGCTCCGAGACCAGCAAGAGTTCACGCCGTGCACGCGAACGCGAGCTCAGAGCCGCTGTCCTCACCCTTTTATGAGTTTGTATAACCTGTCGTGTGGAAATCAACCCGCTCCTTTGATTGTTCTAGCCATGTCTTCCTCCTTCCTCCTCCCTCCCTCCCTCCCTCCCCAGACACTTGTCTCTCCGCCCTTCGCTGTTTTATTGTCAGAGGGAAAATATAGACATAACATTTATGAGGTGCAAATAATCCGATGATTAATCCCTTCTGTATGGACTCTCTCGTGCTGAGATTGGAGAGGAAAATAGTTCTGCATTTTCAGTCCTTTTTTTTGGGCCTTGATTTCGACTTATCGTAACTTATTTTAGTTTAGGATAAAGTATAATGATTCAAGGATATCCATCTATCTACATATATATATATATATATATATATATATATATGTAATTTATATCCACTCCACAGCTCCACTTCTGGCTTTTTTGGGGGTTCCTTGGAGATCAGAGTCTCATGGACGTTCCTGCCCCAGGCTGGCTTTGAACCAGGATCCTCAGATCTCAGCCTCCTGGGTACCAGCTAGGATCACCAGCTCCTGGCTAAGCTTTCAATCTTTTTCTTTTTCTTTTTTCCAGAAAGCACAGTGGAAGAGGAAAATGAAGCAACTAGACCAAGAGCGGGCCGCGGAGAGGAGAGAGGTAGCCGCCCTCGCCCGGTCTGGGGGGAGCTCGGTCAGGGTCCCCTCTCCCTCCTCCGCGCGGCCCGTGGCTGCCCATCAGATCGTCTGCCGGGGCTGTCTGCGGTCCTTTCGGGGGGTGTGTGTGTGTGTGTGTGTGTGTGTGTGTGTGCGCACAGACGTCAGCTGACCAGGCCTCCTGGGCTCCGCCACGCAGCGCCCCCTGCAGGCCTTCCAAAGTCCTCGCCCTCCACGGAACCAGGCCGCCTTGGGGTGTCCTTACTGTACCCATTTTCTTTGTTTTTAATTTGTTCTCCTACCGGGGCTTGAACTCAGGGCCCGGGAGTTAGCCTTTCTCTTTCTGGGTTCAAGGCCCGGCGGCCCCTGAGACCTGCAGACGTGGGACAGACTGACTCCCTCCCCGCCCCCCCCCCCCCGTCCTCCCCCAGCTGCAGGAGGAGAACGAGCGGCTGCGGGCCTCCCTGTCTCAGGACGAGAGGAAGATGGACGCCCAGGCCCAGCGCCAGCTCCGCGCCCTCCGCGCCCAGCTACAGGAGCAGGCCAGGCGCATTGCCTCTCAGGAGGACATGGTGGGTCTGAGGCCGGGCTCCCTCCCCCCTCCCTCCCTCCCTCCCTTCCTCCCTCCCTCCCTGGGGGAGTGGGCAGTCGCCGGGGGTTTGAATCGAAGGCCTCACACTTGTTAGGCCGGTGCTCTTCCGCTTGAACCACGCCCCCAACCCCTGTCAAATGTGTCGTTAGTTCCCGCATGAGATTCTGCCACCCTCCTGGAGCTCAGGCTTCCCCAAGAGTTGAGGTGACAAACGGGAACCGCTACGCCTGTTTCCTCCCCCTACGCCCCGCCCCCCCCCCCCGCCCCTACTTTTTGAGATGAGCCACTCAGGCTGCTCGTCTCCTGGAGTCGCCGGTACTACAGGCATGAGCTACGGCACTGGGCCTCAGACACGATTCCTGAACCGCACACCCCGCTCGGAGCGGTCTCCCCGCCCCAGTCGGTGCCCGCCCGTAACCCTCTCCGTTCTCCTGCAGATCCAGGCCTTGTCAGCGAGGAAGGTGGAGGGTAAGTGTGCCCGGGGCGTGTGTCCGTGTGTGTGTGTGTCCGTGTGTGTGTGTAGGGCTGTCACGACGCCTCAGTGCTTCTCCCTGCTGTCCCTGCGTGCAGGCCTATGGGGTGAGGGGGTCCCCCGTGGGGAGGGGGTGGTGGGGTTCTCGGGCCTGCTTGCTGTCTGTTGATTTGACTCAGCCAAAGCTGTTTGCAGAGGCGCAGGCAGTGCCGCAGCCCGTGGACGTGGACGTGGATGACTCGTCCGAGGAAGGTGGGGGCCCCCAGTCCTTTTCACGGCTTCCTTCGGGTGGCCTTGGCTGCCATCGGGACCCACCTGGGGTGATCACCGACCGGAGGTGTTCTGGCTGCTGACGGGGAAACTGAGGCTTGGAGAAGTTCCGGCCACTCTAGAGTCCCAAAGCTGGGGGTGGGGAGACGCACTGCTTTTAGGGTTCCCATGTGCAGAGCCCCCGGGGGGGGGAACCCCAGGCTGGCCGGGGGAGGGGGGAGGGAATCTCACATGGACAGGCCGGCCGGGACCCTTGTGTGGTGCTACAGAGCCGGACGACGCCCGAGAGGACCGGCGGAAGGTTCTGGAAGCTCTGCGACAGAACGCCACCTTGCTGAAGCAGTTCCGGCCCATCCTGGAGGACACGCTGCAGGAGAAGCTGGAAGGCTTGGGGATCAAGAGGGTGGGTCCCCGGCCCCCCCCCCCAGTGGGTGGGCGGGTGTGGGGGGGGAAAGGCACTCGGGAAGCCATCATCACCATCATCGCTGTTATTCTTTCCGTGCCCCGGGTTGGGTTTGAACTCGGGTCCCGCCTCGAGCAACCAAGCCGAGGGGAACCCGGCGCTTGGGCTCCCCCCGCCCCCCCCGAGTTCAAGCCCGGGGACCCCCTTGGATCGTTGGGCACGCACGCTCCCCAGGACGCGAGAGGCATCTCCACGGACACGCTGGGGCGCCTGGAAGGCCTGCTGCGCGCGCGGAGGGAGGGCAAAGCCCGGACGGTCACCGGCTTCCTCCCGCTCAGGGCCGAGCTCGCCCGGGAGGCCACCAGCAGGGCCACGGCGGGGGCCCCCCAGCCCCACGGCCAGCCGCCAGGTAACCCCGGCCCCGCCCGGCCTCGCCCCCCGGCCTTGTCCTTCGTCCATCGCGGGTGGGACTCGAACCCGGGGCCCGGACCACAGACCACTCCTGGGTTCCCGAAGGCTCGTGGGAGAGGAGGGTCTCGCGGGGACGTTCCCGCCCGGGCTGGCTGGCTGGCTTTGAACCCGCGCCCCCCCCCCCCCCCATCTCGGCCTCCCGAGTAGCTGGGATGACAGGCGGGGGGGGGGGGGGGCCTGGCCGGGGGACGGAGCCGGTGTCGGGGCGGCGTGCGCGGTCCTGGGGTGACCTCTAGTGGCCGCAGGGCGGTACTGCAAGGCGGCCAGCTGGAGGCGTCGGGGATGGAGGGGGTCACCGTGGGGGGGGGTGGGCTGGGGGGGGTGGGCGCCCAAGGCCGCTTCCCACCCCCCCCCCCCCGTTGCGTTTCCAAGTGACCCGCCAGCCGAGGACGCCGACCCCCCGGCGGACCCGCCGTCCCGAGAGCCACCGGGGCGGAGCCCCCCAGCAGCGTCCACGCGCCCCCCCCCGCCCCCCGCCCCCGGGCGCGGGCCCCCCCCGCCCCCCCGGGACCGGGGCTCAGGTGAGTCCACCCCGGGCTGCCGGGCGAACCACGGCCCCGCGTCCGGCTTCGAACCCGGATCCTCAGACCGCAGCCTCCTGGGGAGCGGGCGTGACAGGCGCCCCCCCTGCTGAAGGGGTGTCCTCCCCTCTGCCCCCCGCTTTCAGCAGCACGCCCCCCTTCAGCTCGGAGGAGGAGGAGGAGGGGGGGGCGGCCCCGCCCCGTCGCCCCCAGCCGGACCTCGACTGGTCGGACACTGATTTCTCGGAGGAGGAGGAGGAGGAGGACGGCCGGGGCCCCGGCCGGGGTTCAGGGGGGCTGGCCTCCTCAGGTACGCGGGCTGCGAGCCGCCCCTCCCCACGCCCCACCCCGCCCCCCCTCCTTGGTCACGTGCGGGATTTGAACTCGGGGCCCGGGGTGGCGGGGACTCTGCCGCTCCCGCGTTGCCGGTAGCTGTGCCCCCCAGACCCACCCCGCGTCCCCACGGGAGCCCCGCTGTGAGCCCCGCGGGGGGGGTGCCCCCTCCCCGCCCCCCTCCCCCTCACCGGCCCCCGTGCCCCCTCCAGGAACCCTGGTGCAGGCCATGGTGAGAAACCTCCAGAAGCAGCTCGAGGTCCCCGCCAGGAAGCCTGCGGGCGGCGTCAGTGTGCTGGGGGGGCCGGGGCGCGGCCCGCGGAGGGGGGGACCCGCCCCCGCCCCCGCCCCTGCCCCGGTCCCCGCCACAGCCCCCGCCACGCCGGGAGGGAGGCCGCAGGTGAGGGGCACCGCGAGGCTCGGGCTGCGTCTGTGGTCTGGGGGGCCGTGTGGTTCCCTTGGGGGCACCTCGAGCTCCCCCGGGGGCCCTGGGGGTGTCTGGAGCAGATTCCCCAAGGCAGGGAAACTGAGGCACAGGGAGCACACGTGACCTCCCTGTGGGCTTCTTACAGGTCTTCCCCTCTAGCCCTGTCTACTGCACTGACCAACGCCCTCCCCTCTCCCCCCTTCCTCCCTCTCCCTCCCTCCCTCTCCCCCTCCCTCTCCCTTCCTCTCTCCCTCCCCCTCCCTTTCCTTTCCCTCCTCCCCCTCCCCTCCCCCTCCCCCTCCCTCTCCCTTCCTCTCTCCCTCCCCCTCCCTTTCCTTTCCCTCCTCCCCCTCCCCCTCCCCCTCCCCCTCCCCCTCCCCCTCCCTTCCTCTCTCCCTCCCCCTCCCTTTCCTTTCCCTCCTCCCCCTCCCCCTCCCTCTCCTCTCCCCCTCCCCCTCCATCTCCTTCCCTCTCCCCTCCCCCTCCCTCCCTCTCCCCCTCCCCCTCTCCCCCCTCCTCCTCCCTCTCCCTTCCCCTCCCCCCTCTCTCCCTCTCCTTCTGCCTCTCCCTCACCTCTCCCCCTCCCCCTCCCCCTCTCTCCCTCTCCTCTCCCCCCTCCCTCTCCTTCTGCCTCTCCCTCTCCTCTCCCCTCCCCCCTCCCCCTCCCTCCCGGTGGGGGGGACGACTCCTCATGCATCCCCCCCCCCCCGCAGCTTTCTGAAGAGAGCGAGCTGGAGATCTCGTCCCTGGAAGATCTGTCTCCCAGCCCGGGGGGGAAGCAGCCGCCCGCCCCCTCCGCCGCCGCCCGGCCCGCACCCCCGGGGCGCCTGGGTCGCCCCAGCTTCCCCGCCTGGTGACTCCGTCCCCAGCCCGGCTGTGGCCGCCCCGGCCTGGGGGGGGGGTCCCCTCCGCCCCAGGGCTCTGAGGATGACGCTAGGGTGTGGAGGGGCCTGGAAGCCACTTGCACCCCGGTGGGCGCACTGGGGTTCTTTGGGGTTCCGTGGGCATGGCGCAACAGGAGCCCGGGGGGGGGGGCTGGAACCTTCTAGAAAGGGGCTGGAAGTGGATCGGGCAGAGCCGGGCTGTAGAGGGACATGGAGCGAATTCCCAGGGCGCTCTGAGCCCTCCCTCCCTCCCTCCCTCCCTCCCTCCCTCCCTCCCTCCCTCCCTCCCTCCCCCTCCCCCCCCAACATGGACTTCAGACAAACAACTGATTAAAACACAAGACAAAACCCCAAGTCCCACATCTTTATCCTGGAGCCAGGGAGGGGCGTGGGGGGGGCGGCTCTGTTTCGGGTTCACCGGGCACCTCCACGCCCGCCCCTCCAGCCGGTCCCACCATGAGCGACACCCCCAGCTTTTGGGGTTTTTGTGCGTGTGCTTCGTTGGAGAAAAAGCGTGTCACGGGCTCTCCTGCCCCCCAGCCGGCTTCGAACCGTGCACCCCAGATCTCAGCCCCCCGCGGGGCTAGGATGACAGGCAGGGGCCCCCCCAGCCCCCTCCCCCCGTGTGTGAGGCAGAGGAGTGCGGAGGCACGGGACACAGCTGTGCTGGAAAGTGGGGGGCCCTGGGGTGGGGGTGGGGGCGCCCCGAGGCCTAACTTGGGCTCCTGAGTTAACTGCGGCCCGACTCTGTGTCCGTCCGTCCGTGTGTCCATCCATCCATCCCCGCCCTGGGGCTTGAGCTCAAGGCCTGGGCGCTGTCCCTGGCTTCTTGCCCTCCTCCGATCTGGGGGGGGGGGCGGCGCCCTCCCCGCGGGGGTCCCCGTGATTTGCAGGCGCTCCCCCCCTGGCTCGCGCTGGCTCGCAGCCCGGCCCTCTTGTCCCCCTCGCCCGCCCGGGCTCAGCCACTCCGGCAGGGGAGTGTTTGCACTCGCCTCGCCTTTGGAATTTGGGGGGCGGGGGGGAGGACGGGAGGCAGTCGCGTTCTTTCCATGACCCCAGCCACCCCGCTCGTCCAGTCCCCTTGGCCGTTGTATTGTTTTATTATTATTATTATTATTATTATTATTATTATTATTATTATTATTATTTTATGACGCTCCGGAAATAGTTGTGGGAGGACCGTGGAAGGCATTTTATTTCGATTTGGGGGGGGTGCTCGGCTTTGGGGCGTCGGGGGGGGACGCGAAGTGGGTCCCCAGCCCCCGGCTCCTCGAGGGGTAAGAGAAGCGTTCCACCTTCAGCGGGAAGCACCGAGCAACGGCGTGTGTGTGTGTGTGCGCGTGCGTGCGTGTGAGCGCGTCTGTGCAAGGCACTGCGATGGGCCGCCGGGCCAGTCGTGACACGGACCCCGCAGAGGGTCAGCCGGGACCCCGAGGAGGACCAGGAAGCCCCCGCGTTCCTGCAGGGTGGACGCCGCTTCCTGCCCGGGCTGGCTTCGAACCCGCGATCCTCAGATCCCAGCCGGCTGGGGAGCCGGGGTGCGAGAAGCCTTCGTGAAGAGTCAAGCCGGGGGTGCTCTGCTCCCGCCTGGCCCGCAGTCGCGTGGCGCCGGCTGGGGAGGGCAGTGCCGGGGGGCTCATCGGGGAGGGGGGGGCGCACGTCTGTCCGCACGGCCGGGGAGACGGGTACGGAGGCGGGCCGCACGTGATGGCCACTTTAGGAAGGTTCTAGTACAAACACAAGACTGGGATGGGTGACATCTGTCTTGATTTAATCTGTCATCCATCTATCACCTTTCCCTCCATCTCTACCTATATCTGTCTCTAGAATCTGTCTGTCTGTCTGTCTGTCTGTCTCTCTATCTATCTCTCTGTCTGTCCATCTCTCTATCTATCTGTCTGTCTATCTATCTATCTATCTATCTATCTATCTATCTATCTATCTATCTATCTATCTGTCTATCTGTCTATCCATCTTTCTATCTATCTATCTATCTATCTATCTATCTATCTATCTGTCTGTCTGTCTATCTGTCTGTCTATCTGTCTATCTATCTTTCTATCTATCTATCTATCTGTCTGTCTGTCTATCTATCTGTCTATCTATCTATCTATCTATCTATCTGTCGGTCTATCCATCTGTCTTTCTCTCTCTCTATCTGTCTGTCTGTCTATCCATCTATCTATCTATCTATCTATCTATCTATCTATCTGTCGGTCTATCCATCTGTCTTTCTCTCTCTCTATCTGTCTGTCTGTCTGTCTATCTGTCGTCTGTCTCTGTCTCTCTGTCTGTCTGTCTGTCTGTCGTCTGTCTCTGTCTCTCTATCTGTCTCTCTATCTGTCTGTCTATCTGTCGTCTGTCTCTCTCTGTCTCTCTGTCTGTCTGTCTGTCTGTCTGTCTATCTCCTCTCACTCTCTCTATGTAACTATGGCCTCTAACTTATAAACGAGAACGTGGCAGCAGAGTTGTTTGGCAGTGGTTGGCGACAGAACCCAGTAGGCCAGCGCTCGCAGCAGCTGAGATGAAGTCTAACTTCCGACGGTGAGTCCGAAGCGGCCGGGAGGGCGAGGGCGAGTCTCTGGGCGCGGGGGGCGGGCGGGGGGGGGGGTCCTGGGCGTTACACGTAGTCGTACTTGGAGGGCTGAGATTGGGCCTCGTCCTCGGCGCGGGCCGGGCCCCCCTCGTAGATCTTCTGGTTCCGGGCGGGAGGCCCGAAGCCCGTGCTGGCTTTGAGGCCCCCGGGCTTGTAGGCCACGTTGTGGCCCGAGGCGTGGTAAGACACGGCTTTGTAGCTGCAAGCAAAACACAGCCGCCGTGACCACGGCCTTCCCTGCCCACGGCCGGCTTTGAACCCACGGCCTCAGCTCGCGGTGTCCCCGGAAGCCAGGGTGATGGGCGGGAGCCGGGTTGCTGTGTGGTTCTGTAGATTTACCACGCACACGCGCACACACACGCACACACACACAGAGGGGAGGAGGGCCGATGGACGGTGGGCGGGTGGGGAGGACCGCCCTGCCCTGGGACCTCACACTGGGAGCACCCACTCACTTGGTGTCACCGGTGGGGGGGTGGGGAGGACCGCCCTGCCCTGGGACCTCGCACGGGGAGCACCCACTCACTTGGTGTCATCGGTGGGGGGTGGGGAGGACCGCCCTGCCCTGGGACCTCACATGGGGAGCACCCACTCACTTGGTGTCATCGGTGGGGGGAGGACCGCCCTGCCCTGGGACCTCGCACGGGGAGCACCCACTCACTTGGTGTCACCGGTGGGGGGGTGGGGAGGACCGCCCTGCCCTGGGACCTCACATGGGGAGCACCCACTCACTTGGAGTCATCGGGCGTCAGCCCCCGACAGGCGATGCACATCATGACCCCTCCGATGAGCGTGAGGCCTCCGGCCACCCAGCCCACGAACAGCGCGGCGCCGAAGGTGTACCTGAGCATGGGACACAAGTGGGTGAACGCGGGTCCCCCTCGCTTCTAGAGGCTTCTTCCGGGCCCCCGGCTCTCGGGCCCCCTTCCGCTGGAGCTGGTTTTGTTTTATACCCAAGGCCTTGGCGTTCTGTCGCTTGAGCCACGGATCCACTTGCAGCTTTCTGGCGGTTTGTTGGACGGAGGACTCTCACGGCCTTTCCCGCCCGGGCTGGCTCTGAACCGCCATCCTCAGATCTCAGCCTCCTGAGTAGCCCGGATGACCGGCGGGAGCCGCCGGTGCTCCCTAGCTTCGCGATCCCTTTTAACTCACTTCAACGGTGACTGAAGTTCACCCCGCCCAGCCCCTAGCAGGCATCCGATACAGCAGAATGAATGAATGAATGAATGAATGAATGAATGAAGAGGCAGCTCTAACTGTTTGACCCCTTGCTCATTTTCCATTCAAGTTCTTATCTCTCTCCAGCCGGAGTCCCCCTCCCTCCCCTGTAGCTTGCTGTCAGTGGATGCTCATTTGCATACAGTGCATTTGCATACCAGGTAATAGTTCCTGATTGGCCACCGCCGCGGTGGGACCTCCCACATGGCGTACTGCCAGTGGACGCTCCTTTCCATAGTGGGTTAACACTTCCTGATTGGTTATCGCTACCATGGGCCCTCTCCCCACCAATGGCTTGCTAGCAACAGATGTGCATTTGCATACTGTGCATTTGCATATCGGTTAATGGTTGGTCACCAGCACCACGAGCCCTTCCTACCAGTGTGCGTGTGTGTGTGCGCGTGTGCGTGCGCGTGCGCGTGGCTCACCTGGTTTGCACCGTCTGGACCATCCCACCCATGCTGCCGTACATGTTGGCCGTGGACATCCAGAAGTTCGTCACCAGCATGTTGGCGAACACGGACACCCCGATGATGGCGCACACGCCTGTGGGCACAGGGCGGGCGGGGCTGTCGGACGCTCTGGGGGGCCGTGTGGACCCGTAGAATGGCCACTCTGCTGGACAAGGGGCCAGCTGCCCCCCACTCCCCCCCACTCCCCCCCCGCCTTGTCTCCTCAATTCTGGAAGGACTCCCAGGCCCGGCTAAGAACATTGATGGGCTGGGGCTTGTGGATGAGTTCTTCTTGTTTTAATCGGTGGTGGGGCTTGAACCCGGGGCCTGGGCGCTGTCCCTGAGCATCTAACGCTCACGCCAGGCCCGAGTCCCATGGGCTTTTCCCGCCGGGGCTGGCTTGGAACCGCGATCCTCAGACCTCAGCCTCCTGAGTAAGCTAGGGTGACAGGCGGCGGGAGCCCGGCTTTTGCGGGGGGGCGCGGGTGGGGGGGGGCGCCGTGCGTACCTGAGATGATGAACAGGATCCCGGAGGTCAGCGTCATCTTGGCCTTGGCCGAGTCCTCCATGCTGCCGATGCGAATGCATTTCAGGGCGAAGATGGACACCAGGATGCCGATGACCCCCAGCACGATGCCCACGATCATGAGGGCGCGCACGGCTTGCAGCATGGCTGGCGGGGGGGGGAGGGGGGAGAGAGAGGCGCGGGGAGGTGAGCGCCCCCGTTTTCCGGTTTGGGTGAAGGCCGGTGCTGTACTGCTTGAGCCGCAGGACCACCTCCAGCTTGTTTTTTTGGTAGTTTATTGGAGATGAAAGCGTTACGGACTCGCCTGCCTAGGCTGGCCTCGAACCCCGATCCCCCCATCTCAGTCTCCCGAGGCACTAGGATGAGAGGCGTGAGCCACTGGCTGACCGGCCAGGCTGGCGATCTGCCACCCCTCGGGCGGGGCTGGGGGCCCAGCTTCCATGGTGCTGCCCTGCCCGTCCAGAGCTCGGGCCCCGCCCTCAGCGTCTCTGCGTCGGTGATCCCCGATCTCGCCTAGCCCGTCCCCCCCCGCGGCCCGATCGCCCCTCCTGCGGCCGCCTTAGCCTCCCACTTGAGCCGCTCCCTCCTGGCGGCCCGCCCGCTGCTTCCTTCCGCCGGGCCAGTCATCGGACGGGCGTTCGGAGCCCCACGTTCTGATCCGCGGCCTGGCCGGACCTTCAGGAGGACCGGCCGCCACCCCATTCTCCCCACCCCCGCCCCCCAAGGTGATCAGCGAGTGTCTAGACACTTGGTCCCCACGAAATGCTTTTCCCCTCCTCTGGTGCTCAGTGGAATCTTGTGGGCAGAGCCGAGCTATTCAGGGAGGCTCCTGGTTCAAAGCCAAACCCCCCCCCCCCCCCCCCCGCACACACCCGGGGCACAGAAGCCCAGGAGGGTTTTCTTCTCTCTCGTGCGCCCTCAAAAAGCCGCAAGTGAAGGGGTGGCTCAAGCGGCCGAGCGCCGTCCTTGAGAGTATAAAGCCGATCGAGGGCACAAGGCCCCGAGTTCAAGTCCCGGGACCCCAGTATCCTGTGCGCGCACGTGCGCGCGCACACACACACACACACGTGAGCTTTTCCCTGGTCAAGCCCCGGAGAGGCCGAGGCGTGGTTCTGTGCCATGGCTGATGGCTCACGGTGCTGACTCACGCACCGCGTCCCCGAAACCCGACTTCCTGGGGCGTGGAAACAATGTGTGTGGATGAGGCCTGAGCTGGTTTCGGGGAGGAGGAAGAGGGGGGCGGGGAGGGTAATGAGGGGGGGAGTCCGGGGCCCCACGAGTCGACCCTCACGCAAAGGCAGTGTACCTTGCTGTGTTTTTTTTTTGGGGGGGGGCGTGGGGGGAGCAAAAGCTGATCTTCCTGTGCACACGGCTTTCATCAATCGGTGTGTGGGTGCCGAGGGCCCCCCCCCCCCGTCAGCCGCCATGTTAGCTAGCTACCCGGGAGGGCTGGGATCCAAGGATCCCCCTTGGAAGCCGGCTCGGACTCGAATCTCCGACGAACACAGCTGAGCAGCCACAAGCGGAGCGTGGCTCGAGGGGTCGAGCGCCCACCTGAAAGCAGAGACGCTCAGGAGCAACGCCTAGGCCCTGAGTTCAAGGCCCGGGACTGGCGCAAGCAAACAGTAAATAAAAGACACCAGTCTCGCTTACGCACCTCAGGCCTCCTCAACCCAAATGCGGGAAGACAGGAAATTGTAGTTTAAGGGGGGATACTTTTTGGGGGGGGGGTGGGAAGAAGGAGGTGTGCAGCAAAATGTTGGGAGACTCTCCCCCCCAAAAATGTCAAAAGTCACTTGCAAGGAACTTAAAATAAAACAGACGTGAGGTCTCAGGAAGTGGTTTGTGGCTCTAGCAAAACAAGCACCCCCTTTCCTCGTGCTCGGGGTTGTGGGAGCAGAGCAGGGGTGAGTCACCCCTGTTTTCTGGTGGTTCCTTGGAGATAAAGAGTCTCACGACTTTCCCTGCCCGGGGCTGGCTTTGAACCGTGATCCTCAGATCTCAGCCTCCCGAGCAGCTAGGATGACAGGCGCGAGCCGACCACCCACCTCCTTGAAGCCTGGATTCTCCTGTACCCCAACCCCCTGCAGCCATCTTCTTGAGTCCCCCCGGCTTTCCCGGTGAGCGGGACTGGGCAGGGTCTCCCCCACCGCCGGGCCACCTGCCTACCTGGGAGCCCAGGATGGTGAAATAGGGCCGGCACTCGGTGAAGCCGGAGCTCTGCCGCACGCAGCTCCGCCACAGCCCCTCGTACTGGAACACGGAGGTGACGGGGTTGTCGTACAGGTCCTGGGTGCTCCACGCGTCCATCTCCGCGGCCGCGATGCACCCCGCCACCCCCCGCCCACGGCCAGCAGGAACCCCACCACCTGCTCCGTGGTGGTAGACACGGCCATGGGGAAGGCCGGGGTCCTGTCGATTGGGGACGTGTGCCCGGCTAACGCTGCCCGGGGCGTGCACGTGTGTGTGTGTGTGTGTGTGTGTGTGTGCGCGCGTGTGCCCTCTCTCAGCCCGCAGTGTTTGCTCGCCGTGTTTTCCTTAGATAGCTCGGTTTCACTCCTGGTTCAAGGACGTTATTATTATTACATTTTTTTCAACTTGTTCGAGAAGAGGCCCTAAGAGTCCTTAGGGCGCCCAGGCGTCTGGAGCTCATGGCCAGCCAAGTGGACGTGGGGGGCGCCCCCTCCTGCACCCCCGAGGCCTTCGCTGGTCCCCGTGAGACCCCAGATCTGGCTCTGCCCACCATGTGGGGGGCCCCGCGGACATGACATTCCCCACCACCTCCCCCACAATGGGCTCCATGTCCATTATATGTGCATGGGCGGCGAGATCGCCCCCAGTCTCCCCTAGAATCACCGAATGTGTGCACAGAAGCAAGAAAGCCGAGGAACGCGCCCTCCCCCCCACCCCCTGCCCCCCGCCCCTGCCCCCCGCCCCCCCACCTGGCCTGCTCCACCTCCAATCTACACGACTCACTTCATGTAGAGCCACAGGGCCAAGGAAAGAGAAGGCCCCCCCCCACTTCTGAGGACTGGGGACCCCCACCCTACCCTCAAGGTGGTGTTTGTTTTATTTATAAGAAGGAGAGCCAGGAATCCTGTTGGTCATGGTGTTCCCAGAACACCACACAGGAGGCCCGGGTGTTGATAGATCTGTATCTAGACATCTATCTTGGGGAGACCGGTGGATGGATGGATGGACGGATGGATGGATGGACAGACAGATTCCCCCAGCCTCTGCATTCAGAGCCATTTTAATTGGATTTTAAGGCCCTGAGATACATGTGCGTACACACACACGCACGCGCACACACACACACACTTCAATGGCTCACGATCATAGCGTCGCCAGGAAGCGAGCCCCACCAATTCGGCCCGTTCAATGCTATCTGGGTTGTGGTTGTACCCCGCTTTTCCTCTCAGAGCACACAGAAGGCATACTAGGGAAGGCCTCGCCCCCTCCCGCATGCAGGCCTTCATTTGCACACTTTACACTGTGTGGTCAGTGTGTGTGTGTGTGTGTGTGTGTGTGTGTGTGGAGAAGGAAGCAGGAACTACAAGAGCCCCGATCGTGTCCTATAAGCAAGAGTGAGATGATCTAAATAAAAGTGGCACGGAGGGCTGGGAGTCCAGGGAGTTGGGCTCCAATGGCCGACAGGAAGAAAGAGGGCGGGACAAGTGCAGGAAGTGACAGGAGATGAGCCAATCGCGTGGGAAATGGCGGGGTGACTGGCGGTCTTGCTGCTAGTTCCACCGAGAGGCAGGTGTTTGAGGAGCTGGGCTCAGTGTTTTATGCTTGTCTTTTAACAGGGTGTATTGTCACCGAAAGAATAGGCTGACAACAACAGAAAGCAAGTAGTTGGTTCTGAACTATGGATTCTCACTCTTGGTATATATATATTTTTCTCCTCTAGTTTCCCAATGAAATGCTTTTAATGCTACATTTCAGGATCAGAAAAAAAAAATAAATCTAATGCCGGGCACCGGTAGCGCACACCTGTCATCCTAGCTACTGAGGGGGCTGAGAGGTGAGGATCACAGTTCGAAGCCAGCCCAGGCAGGAAAGTCTGGGAGACTCTTATCTCCAATTCACCACCAAAAAAAGCCACAAGTGGAGCTGTGGCTCGAGTGGTAGAGCGCCATTAGCTTTGAGGAAAGAGGCTCAGGGACATTGTTCCAGACCCTGGGTTCAAATCCTAGGACCTGAACACACCACACACACACACACACACACACACACACACACACATACACACACACACACTACTCTATTTGAAAAATACCTCTGGAAGTTAGCCAGTCATGGGTTCCTCCATCTGTCCACCCGTCTGTCTGTCCGTCCACCGTCTGTCTGTTTCTCCCTGTCTCTCACATTCACACACGCAAGCTCTTAGAGAAAGCGTCCCAGAGGCGCCCCTGCTCACGTCACCCGATCTCTCTGGGTGTCCTCTCTTCCTGGGTCACACACGGGGACGGGGACAGGGGGTGCTCTTGTCTTTGGGGCCTCACCCCAGCAGATGTCTGGGGGTGGGGCTACAGAACTCGACCTGGGTGAAGGACCAGGGCAGGGCCCAGCCTCCGTGTCCTCATCTCAAAGGCAGACCCCAGGCTCCGGAGGGCAGCTGCTTCCTGCCGTACCCGGGCGCCTGCGTTGCCGATGCCCTCGCCCCTCTGCGGGGCGGGCTGAGCCCCCCACTGGGCGTTCCGCGCGACCTTGGCCACAGGGCCGGGTCTCCAGCTCTGCCTTTCTTTGTTCGGTGCTGTCTAGGTCTCCCCTGTGGACGGGTTCCCAGGTGGGGGAGAATCAGAAGGGCAAGTGGCTGAAACTAGAGTTTGGGGGGGTTGGTTGGGCACCCGGGAGACCTTCACACTCCCTTCCTCAGTGGAGGGAGACCCCGTTGACCTAGCAGGGCCCGCGTGGTCCCCCCCGTCCCCCCCCAGAGTCAAACTGCTTCGGTCTGCTCTCCTGATCTAATGCGTTGCACGTCGTTATTTATGTGAACACACGAACAGTCCTGAAATGGCATCGCGTCGGACACACAGACAAAACCCAAACGCCTCATCCCGCCCGAGGTCACCCCGTCCTTCGCCCGTCCGTCCTGTTTTCCTTTCTTGCACGCCACCCCGCCTGCTCTAAATCTTCACCACCGCCCTGGACACCCTGCTTGTGGCTGTCCCGCCTGGGAGAGTTCTTTCTGGAATGGTTCCATCCTTATGATTGTTATTATTTTTTTTAAATTTAGTGTGTTGGGAGGGGGGGGGTGTCTCACGGACTTTTCCTGCCCCGGCTGGCTTTGAAACCGCGATCCTCAGGTCTCTGCCTCCCGAGTAGCTAGGATGACGGGCGTGAGCCACTGGCGCCTGCCTCTTCCACCCCATTTCTACTGTGGCTGTTAGCTCAGCACCCCACCCCCCGTGCCCCCCAAAGCAGTGGCGGGGTCAGGACATAGACACGGTCCCTTAGACACATGTGGCAGCATTCAGCGGAGGGATCAGGCGCTCCAGCCATTCTGGAACATTCCCTCTGGTTCCTGCCTCCCTGTTGCCTACTTGCTGTTGCTCTTGCTCAAGGTGGGCCCCGGAGGCTCCTGCCGCAGTGCTCCCTTGCTTGCGATGTCCCAGGCCCCGTCCACCTCTCATCGCCCCCGCCCCCCCAGGTCCCCAGGCCTTACCCGGCAGTCCCAGGAGGGTGAAGTAGCCCCGGCACTCGGTGAAGCCCGAGCTCTCGCGCACGCACGAGCGCCACAGGCCCTGGTAGTTGAACACGGCGGTCACCGGGTTGTTGTACAGATCCTGTGTGCTCCACTGGTCCATGCAGGTGGCCGCCACCACACCGGCCAGGCCGAGGGCGGACACCACGAACCCCAGGCCCTGGCACACAGTGACAGACATGGCGGCCGGGGTGGGGGGGTGGGGGGCGAGGGGGGCCCCCTGCGTCCAGTCACAAAGCCACAGGCCCGAGGACACGGACGGACTGAGGGCGCCCGGCGCGGGGAGGGAGGTTTTTCTGGGCCGGCCTGGGTTTTGCACACGTCACCCCCCCCCCCCCACACACAAGGGGCCATGGCGTGGAGGGAGGGGAGGGCTTCCTGGGACTGCCCTCCCTCCCTGCCCTCCCCCCCCCCCCCGTCCCTGGCTTTATCTAGCCCGGTGAGATAATCGCCCCAACATGGGTACCAAGAGCCGTTTGTTTCCCGCCATAGGTACACTCCACTCACTGTTTATCTTTTCGGGGTGTTTCTTTCCTGATTAACCCCGGGCTTCCCCTCTGTGGTGTAAGCCACCCCGGGGGTGCGGGGACATCAGGTGGCTCTCCAAGCACAAATGCCCAGGCCCTGAGTTCAAGTCCCAGGATTGGTACACCTATCCACCCTCCACCCCATCCCCCCAATATTTCTATATGCCAGCCATCCTCGGGAACCCTAGAATGAAGACAATTGTTAAAATGTTCCTCTTGTTACTATGAAGGGGTTCTGCAGCAGAGGGGTCCCCCACGCTCTCCCCCTCCCCCCTCCCTCCAGTCCCCGCCCACAAGTCATGTCGTTCATTTTCCACTCCGTGTCTAGTGAGGACCGCTGCTGCCTTTGTTTACCCTCTGTCCCTCCATTTCTGGGCCACTCCCAGAGACAGATTAAACAAGGCGAAAAGAAAACTCCATTTCCTGGAGTTAGGATTTTCTACGTTCAGAGGCTCGTGGGCTGCATTGCGCCTTTGTGGTCCTCTGCTAAGAGCGTCGTCCTCGGTCTCACTGTGCGTGGAAGTCTCGAGTCCGCTCTAAGCGATCATGTCCGGTGACGGGTTTAGATCTCGCTTCCACATAGGAGAGAAAACACGCGCCTTGGCTCACCTCACTTAGCATGGTTTGTTCTAGGCCCATCCATTTCCCTGCAAATGGCTTTACCTTATTCTTTCTAATGGCTGTGCAAAACTCCATTGTGTGGAGGTACCATCATTTTTTGGATCCACTCATCTCTGGTGGGGCATCTGGGCTGTTGTGAATAGTGCGGCGAGGAACATGGGTGTGCAGGTGTCTTTATCATATCCCGGCTGGTGAAGCTCAGGGTAGAGGCTCAGGAGTGGTATGGTATGGCTGACTTGCAGTTTTAGTTTTTGGAGGGACCTCTAGACTGCTGTCTGGATCGGTTGTACTAGTTTACAATCCTACCAACAGTGCAATAGCGTTCCTTTCCCCCACCCCCACATTTGTTGTTTGAATTCACGATGTTGACCAATCTAACCGAGCTGAGACGGAATCTCAGAGTTGTTTTGATCTGCATTTCTTCTATGGCCAGGAATGATGAGCATTTCCTCGTGTGTTTCTTTGCCGTTCTTATCTCTTCTCTCCTTCATACCCTTGTCCATTTAGCGATTGGTTTATTATTAGGGCCTTTGGGTGTAGATTGACGATGATGTCTGCTCGGAGGGCCCCTGCTTCTTTGCCCTTCCTCTCTCTATTCACCGGCCCTCTTGCTATTAGGCTCCACCCCCTCAGACAGATATATTTCAGCCTCCTGGTATTGTACTAAACTGAAATTGATCAAAGAGGTATATATATATTATATATATATATATATGTTTGTATATAACCTCTTTGAGCAATTAGAGTCCTGTATTTATAGTAATTATATGTGAATTATATATTCATACCCACCAAATATAAATTATAATTACAATTAGTATTAATGATATAGGTTATAATCATATTAACATAATCATATGTAATTATATATAGTATATATATTATATGTACATGCAAGTTTCACTTTCCCCATCTATTCACTGGTTGTAGGGCCTCTATGGCTCTTGCCATAACTTGGCTATAGTGAATAATGAAGCAATGAACATGGTTGTGCTGGTATCTCAATAAAGATATATATTTTTTCTTTTTTTGTGCCAGTCAGGGCCTGGGCGCTGTCCCTGAGCCCTTTTGCTCAAGGCTAGTACTCTACCAATTTGCACCACAGCTCCACTTCCAGTTTTCTGGTGGGCACTTGGAGATGAGTCTCATGGACTTACCTGATCCTCAGATCTTTGCCCCCCCCCCCCCAGTAGCTAGCATAGGACAGGCATGAGCCACCAGCATTGAGCTCTCAATTCTTACAAGAAAAGCTCAGTACCTTCCTGTCATGAGCTCATTTTCCCCTGTCCAATATGACTGAGAAGAAAAATGGCCACCTCACCCTGCGTTTCAGCCTGACGTGGGCATTCCACAGACATGAAGCAGACTGGGGGTGACTCATTTCCACGGGGTTCTACCTGTAGGAATTATGAGGTAGCACCCTCCAGCCTGGACAGGACGGTCACAAGGGCCCCAGTACCCCTAGAAAAATATAGATCACCCCAACACCTCTTGGGGTTGGTTGGTTTTCTAGAACTCACAGTGCTTCTGAGACCAGGGTGGAGGAACTAGGATGTCTCGATTTTCAAGGAAATAGATGCCTCTAAAGCAGTTTACCGATCAAAGCACGAGGAGGAGCATTGGAATAGTGTATATGCTCCTTAGGTCAATAAGAAATCAGACCGCACTTGTTTGCCAAGCAGGGTTGCAATTGGAGCCCTTGAATACTACCCACGATTCTCTTCCCTTTTGTCAGCTCTTGGTGCTTGGGTTTGAACTCACAGCCTGGGGCACTGTCCCTTAGCTTTATCTCGGAGTAGCAAGGATGACAGGTGTGAGCCACCGGTACCCGGCTACTTTTTGATACATACATACATATATATATATATATATATATATATATATATATATATATATATTTGATCAGTTAAATGAAGGGAAAGAATATTAAGTTTTTGAGTTCCTGTGTGGAGTTACCTGAACTCTTTTGAGGACAATGAGGAGGAGAGAAAAATCCTGCAGGAGATGGTTGGGACAAGGGCTGGGAAAGATGTCTTTGCCCACTAGCCCCTGCCTTATCAGAGCTCCCATTCAGTATCGGGGTTCAGCTCGACTCTTGCTTCCTGCTCTCAGGTTTCAGGAGGAATCAGAGGCCCGAGAACAAACAAGGCGGGGAAGCAGGTTTCTGTTTGACTAGCTGTCGGCCTGCTTGGCCTTCTGCCACATGGGAGCATGTATTCCACATCTAAACCACAGGTCTGCCTGTTCATGTGTGTGCGCGCCGGGCCTGGGGCTTGAACTCGGGGTCTGGGGGTGCTGTGTCCACGTTTTCTCTCAAAGCTGGCCCTCTACCATTGTCGCCACAGCCCCACTTAGAGCTTGTTTTTGGTGGTGAAGTGGAGATAAAGAGTTTCACAGACTTTCCTGCCCAGGCTGGCTTTGAACCGTGATCCTCAGACCTCAGCCTCCTGAGTAGCAAGGATGACAGGCGTGAGCCACCGATGCCTGGTCTCTCCTCGGTCTCCTCACTTAAGTTTGATGCACAGCAAGCTGGCCGGTGATTCCAAGCATCATCTGGCTGGAAATATTTTTGGGGGACTGGGAAGGATGGGGCTGAGATTTGGTCCCTGGGGGGGGGGGGCAGGCGGGCAGAAGGGAGGGAGGCCCAGGCAGTGGGGGGACCAAGCCGTGTTGGACGAGGCCAATCCTTGACGAAGTGCTTCCATTCATTGGCTGAGCAGCCTACATCCCTCATTCATTCACCAGCAGCCGGGGTCTAAATTGCAGAACCAATTAACAGCACTAATAGCCCTGGCCGGCATTAATCTGGGAGACAAAAGCCAAGGAAGTGGAGGAACTATTAGCAAATCAAGCCACCCCCATCCCTGGTTTATGGGGGGAGGAGTCCCCCGGTTGTCTGTCAGGCACCATTGTGTTCTGACTGCAATTACAGCTCTCATTTAAACATGATTAAGTGGTTATAATTATTTTTCAATTAAAACTTCTATCTCCCATTTATGCAACATTTCAGACTTCAATTAAACTTCTTTTGAAAAGTGCCGCTGAACCAAAAAAAAAAAAAATCATCTTCCTCCTCTTTTCTTTTCTTTTTTTTTTTAACTGTGAAAACCTTCCACGAACCCACATAGGGTTTTGTTGTTTTTTTTATGTCCAAGCCTTCAGAAATCCCACTGAGTTTGGGCAGTGGGATGGACAAGGAACAAAAACTTGTGGGTACCCCCAGCCTCACTGCGGTGGGCCAGACATTGTTCTAGACTCTTTCCTGGGAAGCCCAAGAAATCTGAAACTAAAGAGCTGCTACTGGAGCGTCAGTCTTGACGGTAGCAGAGGGCAAGTGGGGCTGTGGCTCAGGTGGTAGAGCGCTGGCCTTGCAGAAAACACCCATGGGAGAGCTTGGAGGCCCTGAGTTCAAGCCCCAAGACATTCCCCCCCCCCCCCCACAGTAAAAGTTCTAGAATAATTTCTGGACGCCACTGGTGCCATCCTAACTACTCAGGAGGCTGAGATCTGGGCTGGCTTTGAGCCACAATCCTCAAATCTCAGCCTCTTGAGTAGCTAGGATGACCAGCGTGAGCCACCAGAGCCCGGCTAGCCCCTTATATTTTTTGTTGTCCATACAATATTTGTTCAGACCAAATACGGTGGTGCATGCCTATAATCCCAGCCCTTGAGAGAGCGAGTCAGAGGCCAAGCTGGACTACAGAAAGCTATATTGTCTCCAAAAAGGAAAAAAAAAAGTTAATTGTAGAAGAATAGATAATTTGGTAAATAAATCTAAGCAAAAAAAAAAAAAATCTCAAAAACTCCAAATCATCTACCTCGGTTGAACATTTTATGTACGGCTTTGTAGAATGAAAGTTTGATTTCTAATTATAATTAAGTTTGATTTAAAAAAATACTTGGTGCAAAGGAAGATCACGTGATGTCTGGCTGTGTCCTGTTGCCCTACCCGTCGCCCACAGAATCAACCACGGCACCCCAGTTAATTCCAGAAATCCCTCCTGTCTCTCTTACTATGTTTATTGTTGTTGTGGCCGTGTCTCACTACATGGAAATAACTGCCTAAGTTTGCCCTTCATCTATCCACGAGGAAGCCCATTTCTCCCGCTGCCCAGTCCGCCGACAGCAACCAGTGCCGCCTACTGAATTTCCTTGCCAATCGAGGGCAAGGACATAAATAAAATGCGGCCGGCCCATCTGTCCCCCTTGATAACAAAGACGCGACCAAGGAAAAAGGAGGCTTTGACACAATAGAGCCCCACTATCTAATTAAAGGGGTTAATTCCCAGCTAGCGATGGAATATGACCATGGAAGAGAGCCGAGGCCTGCAGAAGGATTGGGAGAGAGCCCCCATGTTAACACCCTGCGAACTCACGTGTGTGTGTGTGTGTGTGTGTGTGTACATGTATATATTTATTCCTCATGGTAATGATGGATATTCATAATATTAGCTCCTTATTGTTCTTGCCTCAAATGCAGACCTTGATTGAATCAGACACCAGCATATCCACCCAGTAGTTCATCTGAAGCAGAATTTCTTTTCTCTTTGTGCCAGCACTGGGTCTCTCTTCATTTCTTCCTGTAATGGCTGGGTCTCCACCACTTGAGCTACACCACCAGTTGTGGTGTTTCTCCCACTTCCCCCCCGCCCCGCCCTCCAAGCAGTTGGAAATATTTGTTGGCCTGGGCTGCATTTGAACTGGGATTCTTCTCACATCTAGGCCTCCTGAGTAGCTAGGGAGATAGGTGTGAGCCACTAGTGCAAAGCTAAGAACATATTTCTGGTAGGCTGCAAATAATAATTAGCAAGGCCGGGTGCCCGTGGCTCACGCCTGTCATCCTACCTACCCAGGAGGCTGAGATCTGAGGATCTCGGTTCAAAGCCAGCCCGGGTAGAAAAGTCCTTGTGAGTTTCTTATCTCCAATGAACCACCAGAAAACTAGAGGTGGAACTGTGGCAGAGCAGAGTGGTAGAGCACTAGCCTGAGTAAAAAGAGCTCCGAGGCAGTGCCCAGGCCCTGAGTTCAAGCCCCACTGACCAAAAAAAAAAAAAAAAAAAAAAAAACCAAGGAAAAAAAAAGGGAAGTAGAACTTTGATTGAAAGATACTTAAGCCAAATATATACCTAATATATTATTATATAGTGATGTAATAATGTTATGTAATATACCTAAGTTACGTAATATACCTAATATATTATTATATATTGATATAATAATGTTATGGCTATAACGTATCATATATAATACTTATATTGCATACTACATATAATAATATATGTATACATAAATATTCACTAACATTTTATTGTTGAGTAATAACAAGTCTGTGAGGGCTGATATGTTTGTTATCTGCTTTAAAAAGGCCTAATATTATTATTTACTATTATTATTAATATTACTAGTCCTGGGGCTTGGACTCAGGGCCTGAGCACTGTCCCTGGCTTCTTTTTGCTTCAGGCGAGCACTCTGCCACTTGAGCCACAGCACCACTTCTGGATTTTTCTGTGTATGTGCTACTGAGGAATCGAACCCGGGGCTTCATGTATACCAGGGGAGCACTCCGCCACTAAGCCACATTCCCAGCCCTAGGCAAATATCACAATCTGTGACCCAGGCTAATAAATACCAAGGCCACGGCTCCCGGGTGAGGGGAAGAGCACATCCCACAATCACCACCAGGGGGCAGGAGCTGCTCACCGATGATGCCGGGGAACTCCTCCCGCCCTCAGACCCAGCGCTCCGGAGGCTGAGTGCTGCATACTCACTGGAAGGACAGACGGGGAAACTGAGTCTTGGGGAGGGAGCATGATTCTCTCCGGACCCCACGAGAGATGAACGAGTGGCAGGTTTGAGACTGGAACCCAGCCTCCCAGTTCGGAGTCCCGGGGCTTGAACTCAGGGCCTGGACGCTGTCCCTGAGCTTTTCCACTCAAGGCTGGCGCTCTACCACTTGAGCCACGGCGCCGTTTCTGACTTCTTGGTGGTTCATTGGAGATAAGAGCCTCCCGGACTTTCCCAGCCTGGGCTGGTTTTGAACGGTGACCCTCGGATCTGAGCCTCCTGTGTAGCTGGGGTGACAGGCATGAACCAGGGCACTGCCTTTCCACCGTTCTCCCCGAATCTCCTCTTCCTCTTCCCTCCTTCCTCCCCCCCCCTCCTTCTCTTCCTGAATTTATTGACTCCCTTGTGTCAGGAGATTACACTTGACCAAGACATAAGGACGGAGTCTGTGTTCTTGGGCAGTTCAAGTCCATGAAGGAATGGAAGGAAATCAACATGGGTTCGCTGAGGGAGTGCCAAGAGCCAAGAGCCGTGTGGGTATGCGGGCGCTGCGTGGCGGGGACCGCGGTGTGAGATGGGGTTGCTCTGACCACGGATAGCTGGGAAGAACGTCCCATCCGTTTTCAGTGCTTCAGTTCCCGAAGCCCGGATGTTATTATTACTTCCTATCTTGGGAAGTGGTCTGGGTATTTATTCTTCGTGAATATGCTGGGCCCCTGGTCTGAGGCAGCTGAGCACCTGCGGCTGGGGGTGGTTGCTTAGGCCTGCGATCTGGAACAATCTCCTGTGGAGACTTGAGACACAGCAGGGGGTGGGGCCGTGTTTGCTTGTGGAGTCTTTTGTTTTTAATTTTAATTACTAATTATTATTTTTTTTCTGGCAGCCCTGCAGATTGAACCCCGGACCTCTGTCCCCCGCCAGGCAGTGGCCTCTCCGGCACGAGTTCCAGACATTTAGCTCAATTTCTTTTTCTTTCTTTCTTTTTTGTTTTGTTTTGACAGTCTGGGTCTTGAACTCAGGTCCTGAGCACTGTCCCTGGATTCTTTTTGCTCAAGGCTAGCACTCTGCCACTTGAGCCACAGCACCACTTCCAGCTTTTTCTATATCTGTGGTGCTGAGGAATCGAACCCAGGGCTTCATGTATATGTGGTGAGTACTCTACCACTAGGCCACATTCCCAGCCCCTAGCTCAATTTCCCTGTTTCAGGAGAACTCAGAAACACAACCATGATGGCTACTTGGACCCCCTGTTCCTTACAAATACCTGATACAGTAACACTTGAGCAAGGGATGGGTGGCTGGGCAGAGGCTATTTTAGTCCTGTTTAAAGCCACGTTATTTACAGAGCATCTTTGGCGATAATTTCCTTGGCCCAAACTCACCTCTTGATGGCGTAGAGCTAAGTAGAATCTGAGATGGGAGGAAGCACACGGGTTTCTCTTGCAGAGTGACATCTGAGAATCAAGTCACGTCCATCCTCAAGATGGTAGACAGCAGGGCCTTGGAGGGGGTGGTGAGGGCTGATGGGAGGGGAGGGAGGCAGAGGGTGGGTAAATCGAGACAGAGCATGAATACTTTCACACCCTCTTCCCGCCACTTCCCATGCAGTCAGTTCCCATGTAAGTCAGCTGATGGCCGGCTTTGGGGGACATGATGTCCACTGGTCCTGGTGTGTGGAACATTTACCTCCACTAGTTCTCCATGCGCCCCATCTGGTGGGGTGGGAACTCTGTCTGTTCCATCTGGAACTCCTTGACCCCCCCCCCTTGGTATTTTGCTTTTCCTGTATCTTCTCCCCACCTCTCCTACCCCAAGGGACAAGGCCCTTCCCCCTTACCATTTCTCCTTCCAACTTCTCAAAAGAACCCCCCCCCCCAACCTCCCCAAGTTTGGTTGATTAGTTGAGATATAAACCATTCTGGCTTGGACTTCCTCATACCACCCTACCATCCAGGCTGCCCCTGGGGGCAAAGATGCGTCTATCTTAATGACCCTTGCTGAAGAGTATTTAAAAAAGGAGGAAGAGGAAGGAGGCCAGCTTTGTCTACAGACCTTAAGACTTATGGCTGGTCCGTTCCCAGCTTTCTTTTCACAAAAAAAAAAAAAAAGGGGTGGGGGATTGTGGGAGGAAAAAAACCCGATGAAATTCATCATTTATGGCGAAATATTAATGTAGCAGCAGGAGATTTCGATGAGGCCATCTATCCAAGGGCATTCAGACTTCAAAGGAGGCATAAACAGGAAATTAATGGTTTGTCAAGTGTAAGAGACAAATAAATGCAAATGTGGCCCTCATTAATATCAAGTGGGTGACTGCTTGGTTTATGGGGTTTGGATTGATTTTTGTCAAAGGCCAATAGATTTATCTGTATCTATATCTATCTCTCTCTATATATTTAAAGTCTTTGGAATTTAGCATGCATACACCCATTATTGCAAGAAATAAAACAGCCTCTCCTCTTCCTCCTCCTCCTTCTCCCCCCCCCATGTTGCTGTACTGAGATAAAGTTTGTGCATTAGGACTGACTTGCACCCTGAAATATGTCCCTTGTAGAACTGGCTATAAACGTCAACCTTTTCCCGCAGCATTAGTTTATGGGGAGAGTGAATTTTAATGGTATCATAATCTCACAGCAATCAATTGCGAGGACAGGAGGAGGAAAACAACAAACAAACAACAACCAACTCCGTTAAGTGGGCTCGCAGCATTTTGAATACACAGAAAGTCTTCTCTTCTTTGGGTCCGGAGATTAAATAGTCTCTCTTTGTGCACATTTCCCCCCACCCCCCACCCCGCTGCTGCTGTGGTGTTTTAGGCTGAGGTAGTGTTAAGCATGTTTAGTTACACAATTTCATTCTTTCACGAACAGGAGAGAGATGGCGTTCTTTCTCTCGAATGAAGGCTGGGGTCAGTGGCTTCTGACGCAGTCTGGGGAAAGAAGGTAGGGGTTGTGGTGACTTTGAGACTCTTTCAGGATGGACAATCAGGTGCACCGAGATGTCTAGCTTTGGGCTTGTCACACTGTCCTGAACGGAGGAATGGAAACACAGGGAAAAGATCTCCGTTTCCATTTTCTGCCGCATTCTCCGCCGGCGAAGGCAGAATGCAGGCAGCCAGGGCCGAGCCACCGTTACGTCGAGCAAGTCTCCTCATGCTGTTCAGACCGTTCGCCTTTGAAGGCCCAGCACTTGGTCTCCTTGAGGAGGTCAAACACGAGCACGAGCCTGGCTAGGCTGTACATACCATGCCAGCGCTGGTGGCTCCCGCCTGTCATCCTAGCTAGCCAAGGAGGCGGGGAGCTGAGGATCTCAGTTCAAAGCCAGCCAGGCAGGAAAGTCTATGAGACTCTTACCTCCAGTGAACCACCAGAAAACTGGAAGTGGTGCTGTGGCTCAAAGTGGTAGAGTGCTAGCCTTGAACAAAAAAGCTCAGGGAGACCACCCAGGCCCTGAGTTCAAGCCCTAGAAACACACACACACACACACACACACACACACACACACACACACACACAGAGTCAGTGGACAGAAAGAGAAAGGTAAGAAAAGTGAATAAATGGCAGGTCATGGGTGTGGGTCTTGCGACTTTTTCCACCCCCCTCCAGTCCTGGGGCTTGAACTCAGGGCCTGAGCCCTGTCCCTGGCTTCTTTGTGCTCAAGGCTAGCACTCTGCCACTTGAGCCACAGCCCCACTTCTGGCTTTTTCTGGGCATGTGGTCCATGAGGAATCGAACCCAGGGCTTCATGTGTGCGAAGCGAGCACGTTACCACTGAGCCACCTTCCCAGTTCCCTGAGTTCTTCACTGAGATGCTAGGTGATGGATGAGAGTCGGTTGGTCCGACTGGAGAGGTAGAAGGGGGACAGCTGCGGTGGGAGATGGTGTCATGAAGGGGTTGGGAAATGACCGAGGTGAAACAAGACAGGGATTCAAGGTCCGGGCTGTAAGCTGTATCATGAATTTCCATTGTAAGTTTTGGATACTCCATCAAATAGCCCATACCCTTCCCTCCAAAAACAAAATTAAAAAAGGCTGTGCGATATAATTCTGCCTCCAGCGATGTGGAGCAGTGGACTTCTCCCCTCTCCGGCCCCCAACATGGCTCCCCAAGTTACAAGGACTGAAGGAAGAGCTAAACAGAAGTACGGCCTCATTAGGCCTACCAATGGGACACGGGGCTATTTTATTTTATTTTTTTGATCTCTGTCTGCATGCTAAGGAAAAGATAAGTGAAAAGTCCCTTTTCATCTTCCCCCATCACACTTTAAAGGCTCGCCCCGTAATGTTCCCACCAACTAAACCACTTTTCATTTCCAACTCTAATCAATTTGTGAATAAATACCCTTTGGAGATGTGAGCCCGCTTTAAATGATGGCTTGCCCATCCACCTTTAATCTATGCTGCTTCGCCCAAGAGAAAATAGGCCCTTGTGTCTTTATTCCTTCCTCTGGCTTCATTTGGGGCAGGACACCTCCTTTTTTTCATATTGTTATGATTATTATGACATAATAACGGTGTTAGTAGGTTGCATAAAAGGTGGCACAAGTTTTGCGAGAAATGAGGGGCTATTCACCCTTGCTACCTTTAATCTCCTCCATTCTCCTCCTTAATGAATATAAATTATCAAAGCCATCTGTGGAAGTCTTTCTATGCTACGATACGGCAGCGCGCGAGATGATTCTCAGGAAGAGCTCTTTGTAAATATTATAATTGGGGGTCTTATCTTTAATCTTTTGTGGCAGGGGAATCAAGGGCAGCGTGAACCTTGTCAGGAAAGGAGGGGGATTTGCCTATTTGGTTAAGTTTTAGGGTGATAGAAATAAAGGTTGGAATCAAGTCGTCTTCCTTTCTGGAAAGTTCTCGAGGGCTTCAAAAGTATAATAGCTGTAAAACTTCTTTGATATTGCTTTTTGCACCCAGAATTGTTTAACCACTTTGATCAGGTGGCAATCCAGTTTGATCCTTTGTCCCAAGTTCAAAAGGACTAAGCGCCACACCCCATCTAGAAAGATGTGGGTGCATCCGGCTAATTGCTCCTAATGAAGCATTTGCTTTTGGGAGCCTTTTAGATGATTGCTACTGTTATTATTGTTATTTTGCAAATGCATTGGTGTCTCACTTCCAGGGAGAGTTGGTAAAGCAGAGCAAATGTAGTTACTCCTCTATCAAAATCCTAAAAGCATATTCAAAGTCAGAGCCCAAACCAAAATAAGCACACCCGAAGGCGGTGTGGGGTGGGATGCATGGACAAAACTTTGAAGAACTTCCGAAAAGGAAAACAAAAAAACCCAAAAAACATCAAACGGAGGAAAAAGGAAACTCAATCTATATTTTAAAAAATGTCTCTCTATATTTTCACCAGCCAGGGAAGTCAGTTGGTAGAGTACTAAAAGAAAAACAACAACAAAAACCATGCTGGGCACTTGTGGCTCACACCTGTCATGCTGGCTACTCAGGAGGCTGACATCTGAGGATGGAGGTTCAAAGCCAGCCGCGGCAGGAAAGTCCGTGAGACTCTTTACCTTCAATGAACCATCAGAAAACCGGAAATGGTGCTGTGGCTCAAGTGGTAGAGTGCTGGCCTTGAGCAAAAGGAAAAGAAGCTAAGGGATAGTGCCCAGGCCCTGAGTTCAAGCCCCAGGACTGGCACACACGCGCGCGCGCACACACACACACACACACACACACACACAAATGAAGGGAAATGTGACATAGTCTACAGAAGGCCTAGATGTTTGCTTTTGGGCATTCATTAGACTCCGTTGTTTAAGGCCATCCTGTAAGAACGTGGCCGCGCTTCCCTGAACTGGCTTCCTTCCAAGGAAATGAATAATCTTATTTCAGGCTCTTCTCCCTTCTCTTAGCTGTTGGCTTCTATGCAAGGCCACTGGTGTTCCTCTCTCTCTCTCTCTCTCTCCCTTTCTCTCTCTGAATTACAAGGTGGCCCAGGCCTCCCGTATCGCAACGATGGAGCATTCTTTCATTTAAAAATCGCCTCTTATGAGCATTATTCTCTGTTCTAAAAAGACTGCATTGTTTCACTCCCGTTCCACAATCCCGTGTTCAAGGCCGCTAGTTAGGCTATTATTCTGACAGACAATCTTTTCATACATATAAAAATATATATGTATTTTTTTCCTCCCAATCAGTCTCAGTTCAAGGACTGGCATTCTTCATGTCCCCCCCCCAATAAGTTTTGCCATTTCTTCTCATGCAAACACTTCCTGCGTGGCCTCCTTCCCTTGGCACCTCCTATGTATTCAGCTCCTCAGAACACAGCACTGTGTGCAGTGTAGGCCAGCCTGGTGGACGGTGGGTTTCCTCTGGGGGGAGATCATGATAATGAGGGCTTAAAATACTTCCTGAAGATCAGCAACCCATTGGCTAAAGTTTATGAACTGATTTTGTTTTGTCCGGTTCTGGGGCTTGAACTCAGGGCCTGGACACTGTCCGTGAGCTCTTCAGCTCACGGCTAGCGCTCTACCACTTGAGCCACAGAGCCACTTCTGCTTTTGTGGTGGTCAACCAGAGATAAGAGTCTCATGGACTTTCCTGCCTGGGCTGGCTTTGAACCGTGATCTTCAGATCTCAGCCTCCTGAGTTAAGTAGGATGACTGGCATGAGCCGTTGGCATCTGGATTAATGCATTTTTTACTTGGAAATATTTTAAATTATGATGATTTCACCCCAGGGTAGGGTAGCATCTGTAGATTGAGGTTAGGGAAGCACCAAGACTTCATATGTAAAAGGAGAACTTCCCTTCTTTCTGCACCCTCTTCCCTCATGCCAACCCTAAGGCATAGTGTTTGACATCAAAATTCATATCTCCCCAACCATTTCCTTCCTAGCTGTGAGAGCCTGCAGATTTACCCACCCTCTCTGGGCCTCACTGTCCCCAGTTAGGGAATGGAGGGAAAAGAATGAGGCTGCAGGACCTTCTAGACACACCTCAGCCTTCTTTCACGCCTTTTAAAGTCTTGAGAAAGGTGTGGGAAAAAATATTTCAAAGGCTTAGGAAGAGTATGAGAAGGAAAGGAAGATCAGAATCTGCTGAGAACAGATGGTGCCGGAGAGAACTCCATGGTGAAACCAGAGTCTTAAGAGGAAAGAAAGAAATGGCTCTCAGGAAATGGAGACGGTCGGAGAGATAGCATCAAGGGGTTCAAAGGATGAAGGCACCACCTCCAGGACTATACATGGAAATAATTGGCATGGCCGGGCACCGGTCCCTGACGCCTGCCATCCTAGCTACTCAGGAGGCTGGAGATCTGAGGATCACAGTTCAAAGTCAGCCCCAGGCAGGGAAATCCATGCCACTCATCTGAGATGTGGCTCAGAAGGTAGAGTGCTAGCCAATGAGTGAAAGCCTCAGCGACCAACGTCACGACCCATGCTCGGTCCGATCCATCATCAATGAATTAATGAAGGAAGAGGAGGAGGAGGGATTTGAGGTTTCTGGAGGCCTGCATTGCTGAAGTAGGCAAGAGGGCGCATTTATAACAAGCAAGTGGGGCCCTGCATTGTGAGTGTGCAGGCTGATAAATCCATGGCATGCTGCAGGGCAGGGCTGGATGATTTCTGCCTTCTGGGAGGAAGGGGTTTAGCTGTACCCAGGCAGGGCCATGGGGAACACTGCAGAGCTTGGAGATCTTGCTGGGGAAAAGGGGCTGCTCCATGCCCATCACCATTCCCAAAGACCTTCCCACGAAATGAGTAACTGGGTTTCCACTCTAGGGCCGAGAGCCATGGAAGAAGGAAAAAATATCAGAATAGCTCTGTGGCAAAAGGGTTTGAATGGAAAAGGAGGGTGTATGCATCTGTCAGGAGCAATGGGAATTGTGACAGGAAAACTCGTAACTCACTGAGTAGGATCCAATTGTGTGTGTGTGTGTGTGTGTGTGTGTGTGTGTGTGTGTGCCACTACTTGGAGCTTTGCATTCTTGTGTAGTGTTCTTTTGTTTCGCTGGTCCCAGGGCTTGAACGCAGGGCCCGGGCGCTGTCCCTGAGCTTTTGTATGCAAGGCTAGCGCTCTACCACTTGGAGCCACAGCACCACTTCCAGTTTTCTGGCACTTCCATGGAGATCAGAGTCCCACGAACTTTCCTGCCCAGGCTGGCTTTGAACCACGATCCTCAGATCTCGGCCTCCTGAGTAGCCAGGATGACAGGCACGAGCCACTGCTGCCGGACTGGGATGAGAGAGACATTTTCTTTCATGATTACTTAGGTATTGGGAGGGAAAAATATTCCTCAGATGGGCTACATCCATGCCAATCAAAGGAGACAGGTGACGCTTGGCCCTGCCCAGGTCCAGGAGACGCTGATTTCTGCCCATCCACCCCAGCAGGGGCTGCGGCTCCTCACGGGGGAGGTTGCACCCCTGCCTGCCAGGCCTATCTGTGGGCATCTTGTGTTCTGTCTCACAGTGGGCAAGGTTGAAAGAAGTGCCATCGAATATCCCTTGCCTCTTCCCCATCTTGGCGCTTGCCCCTCGCTTAGAGCCTCTTGGATAAAAGAAAAAAGAAAAAGCAAAAAAATGAAAAGCTGGCGGCTTTCCTTTCCCTCCCATCTGCTCCCCTGTCCTCCCGCATTGTCCCTTGCTGGTCGGCCTCGTCTGTGTGTGTGTGTGTGCGTGTGTGTGTGTGTGTGTGTGTGTGGCACAAGGACATGAACAAGACCATCTTCCCCTTCTCCAGCCATTGTCACTAATTGAAATGGGGACCTGGACAAGGCTCCGGAAGAAAAGCGTATTGTGGGTGGCCTCGATGGGGGAAAATGAATCACCTAAAGTATATAGGTTTCCGGGGAATCTCCAGGCCAACCTCACTCTTTATTCCACTCAACCTCGTCTAATTGTCGTTCCCCCCCCCCCACCGCCTCCACCCCCGAAATCGTTCATCTGTTTCATAATGGAGCCGCCATAATGGAAGTGTTGTGCCATCATTGAAAAGTTTATTCAAGGCTCGTTCCTGAAAGCCCAGTTATAATGCACTGAGAATTTGGGGCGGGGGGGGGGGGGAGGGGGTTGCTGGGGCGTTAATGGAATTGGCTCTCATTGAAACGGCACAGGGAAAACAAATTCCCCTCACATGGATCTGTGTAAAGATGCTTGCTGTCGGAAGTTGGATTTTATTTATTTATTTATTTGGCATTTGGCAGATGCAAAGCGCTGTTAAACAACAGGAAGAAATCCCCAGCCTTGGTGTCAGTCACCACCGCCCCCCCCCCAACTGCACCAAGTGGGTCCGATCGGCCCGGCCTAGAAATCCTCGAGTTTCCTTCCCCCCCTTGCAACCCCATCTCCTGGAAGAGAATATTACACTCATTTCCTCAACGCAGGAAACGGGGAAGCAAGGACGTTTCACGACTGCAGAAAAGAAGTTTCTCGATTCATTTCTGCCATCAGAAAGCCTAGTCAGTTAGGTTGGTTCATTTCTTCACTCACTGTGAAAACCCCACCGTTTTCTGCTCCCGGAGCCAATGGCAAAATGATAACCGGTGGAAATGTAAAGCTTGAGGAAACTTTCCAAGTCGAAGGCCACAAAAGGATGAGAGGGGAGAAAAATGCTTTGAATTGGAGATGGAGGAGTGGGGTTTGGAGTGTCTCCCGCCCCTCCTCTTAGCTGTACTTTCCAGAGACTTCTTCCTTGTGTTGTCAGGCAGTAAATGTAAGAATGATGTTCTGTGCATCTTTTCATGTTCCCACATAGCATTTGCTACCCAGAGTCCCATCCGTGGGCTAACTTGGCTCTTTCTTCTCTCCACGATAATAAAGAAGCCAGCTGGGCACCGGTGGCTTGCGCCTGTCATCCCAGCTACTCAGGAGGCTGAGATACGAGGAGCGTGGTTCAAAGCCAGCCCCGGCTCGAGACTCTTCATCTCCAATAAACCGCCAGAAAACCAGAAGTGGCGCTGTGGCTCCAAGCGGTAGAGCACTAGCTTTGAGCAAAAAGAGTTCAGGGACAATGCCCAGGCCTTGAGTTCAAGTCCCACGGCTGACCAAAAAAAAAAAAAAAAAAAGAAAGAAAAAGTAAGAAGTGTCTGGTGGATTAAAGATGGCGGCCTAGTCTTAGTGCTGTTCGGGGAGGTGATGAGGTCTGAGGCCTCTCTGCCAGCAGACGTGGTGGTGGAAGGGAGTTCCTACAAGTTTGTTCCCAGACCAGAGGAGCAGCCGCCATGCTGGGAATGCCAGCTACCTGGTAGGCGCCTTGGCCCATCGTCCTCAGTGAGTCCATCTTTCTGTGGATCTACTCTCTTGGTGCCCCGCGTTTAGTCACGGGGCCTTGGCGGTGACTCCTGCTGCCGTGAGAAGCCGCGTGGGGAGAGTTTTCTGCTTCAAGGAAAAAAGTGTAATAGTTATCTATAACATAGGTGTAATATATGTCACATAATGTATGTGTTGCCTACATTATATGTGCGTGTCATAGGTGTATATGTCACATATATGTTACATATGGACCTTTTAGAAGTGATATGTATATGTGTTACATATACTTGTTCTATATTATATAATATCTAGTATATATTACTACATATATAACATATATTATGCTATGTATTACATACATGTAGATACACATGTCACACATATATACACACAAGCACGTTATATATGACACCCATAAACTGTATGCGTGTATGTTCTATGTATACGTTATGTACTAGATGTGAGAATAAGACGTGATCTGTGTGCCGTCCATGTGCTATCTATTATATGTATTCCTTAGAGGTATAGCCCTTGCTCGGAAGGTACATGGCCACACAATGGTGCGTGTGCACATGCCTGAGTGCGTGTGTGTGTGTGTGTGTGTGTGTGTGTGTGGCATGGGTGTCTCTGCTCTTTGCCCGCGTGGCAGAGGTCCGTGTTTCATTACCTCTCCTCAATGGAGCCTTTCTCTGTCTCTTGCCCCTCCGGGTGGGGACTATAGAAAGCGCTGCAGGCAGAGCCCTGAGCTCAGCTTTTGTCCCTCCCTCCCTCCCTCCCTCCCTCCCTCCCTCCCTCCGGCCGAGCCCTGGTGGCCGGCCAGCCAGGCTGGAGGACACGGTGGGAGATGAAGCTCCTGTTATCTCTGCGCCATCGGCCTCGCCCTCCAAGCCCGCCAGGCCCCACTCGGGCCCAGCCGAGCATGAAGGAAACTAATTGTCCCCACTCTCCGCTCTACTGCACCCCCCCCATTCCCTGACACCCCGCTGGTCAGGGGACCCCAGGACCATTCTGTCTAGCAGACAGCAGCCCGTGGCTCCCGTGGCGCTGATACAGTGATTGTTCGTTGTTGTTGTTGTTTTATTATTATTATTATTTTTCTCCCCCAGAGCTGCAGGTGCGGGGAAGGGGAGGCGGGAGGTGCGGGCTGCCGCGGACTGCGTGTTCCCAGTAATTGCAATGGGCATAGGGAAGGAGACTAGATTAATTTAGCTGATGAATAATGCATGACCTCCGGGGCCCCAGCGCTTTATCATTCACATTGCTTGAATCTAAACCACCTCACCCCCCCTCCCTCCCTCCCTCCATTCCCCCCCACCCCAGTGTCGCAGGCTATGGTCCAACAAGTACCAAGGGTGTGCCCTTTGGAGCTGGTGGAAGGCGGTAGGAGGAGTGAAACGTGAGCCAGAGTAAATAAAAATACCCCCCCCTCCACTCACCCCCCTCCCCAAACCCCCCCGCAAGACACACCCCACACCCCACAGGGCTGGATAATGGCTGCGGAACACGCCTAAGATTTACGATGTGAAAAGAAGCCCAGCTTGTCTTTTGTAGCCTGGCACACACACACACACACACACACACACACGCACACGCACACGTACACGCACACATGCACGGATTAAGTACAGCAGGGGCAATTACTCTGTTAGTGGTGTTTGAACTTAACAGCCCAGGAAGGACAGTGTGGGAAGAGGGGAGCCCCAGGCAGGCCGGGGGGGGGGGGCTTGGAGAGGAGCAGGGGGCTTGGCAAGGCCTGTGGAAGGTAGATTGGACGGCCCAATTGTTCTCTTCAATCTCCCCAGTCTTCTTTCACCCAAGGGCCTCTCCGCCCTTGAAGGAAGGGGTGAGGGACAGTTGGGCGTTTCATAAATGGTCCAAGCAACAGGGCAGACGAAGCAGCCCACCTTTCAGGTGCTTGGAGAAAACAGGTGTGACTCAGTGACCCGAAGACAGCGTCTCCCGGGGGGAGTGGAACTTGAAGAAAATGGAGCCGTGGCTCAGTTTTGATAGTTCCTTTGCTTTGCTTTCCTTCCCTTCTTCCCCCTCTCTCCTTTCTTTTCTTTTTTTCCTTCCTTCCTTCCTTCCTTCCTTCCTTCCTTCCTTCCTTCCTTCCTTCCTTCCTTCCTTCCTTCCTTCCTCCCTCCCTCCCTCCCTCCCTCCCTCCCTCCCTCCCTCCCTCCCTCCCTTCATTCCTTGAGTTTTCATGTTTTCTGTCTTCATGGGAGGGAAATGTTACATCTCCTATCAAGAACCATCATTTCAAGAAAACTAGAAGAGGCCCAATTTAAAAGTCTGAGGGGGCGGTGGGAATATGGCCTAGTAGGTAGAGCGCTCGCCTAGCACGCACGAAGCCCTGGGTTCGATTCCTCAGCACCACATATATAGAAAAAGCCAGGAGTGGTGCGGTGGCTCCAGTGGTAGAGTGCTAGCCTTGAGCAAAAAGAAGCTCAGAGACGACAGAGCCCAGGCCCTGAGTTCAAGCCCCAGGACCGGCACCACCACCGCCGCCACCAAAAAAAGCCCCAAGTATCCTATTTAGGCAAACATAGAGGAATCATTTGTCCTGTTAGTCATCGACCTCAGGGGTGAAAAGTCAGATGGACGTTCAGTGTCACAGATGGGTGCCATGGCTACAACCTACAGAGGGCCCAGGAGTGTTCAGAGAGAGAGAGAGAAAGGCCGGTCAGAGGGCTCCATTAGCTAGGGACCAGAAGTCTGGCCAGAAGAAACGGCGACTCCGTTTCACCCACTGAGAGCTGGGTTCCAAAGTCACCTATTGACATCCTGTCTCTCGGTGTCTCTCTTGGGCCCTTCTGTGTCTCTAGACGTAGCTAGCCCAGTGTGAGCGGGGCTCTCCATCCCCAGGCCTCGGTGTTGGCTGGCTGCCCGCCAGTGCGATCATTCCCACACTGAGGGCAAATCGTCACCATCAGGGGGACGGCGGGGGGGGGTGGTGGTGGGGGGGTGGGGGGGTGGGGGGACGGGGAGAGGGGTGATCTGCTTCCTCTGGCAGTGGATCGTTTACAGAGGACTTGGTACGTGGCAGACAGGCAACAGGGAAGGACAAAAACGGGCCTTGCCCGGCCTTAGAGAAGGATGAAGTTCTCCACCAAGCCCAGGTCAAACACATCGTGACCAACATCGGAGACCCCCCTGCCCCGGAAGCTCTTTGCTGCCGAGTCACTGCGGGAATTGGTTCTCTTCAAGGATTCTTTGTCTCCTTTGGGCTGTTCAACACACAGTGGTTTTTGTGCTTTTTATTTTTTATTCCTCTCCACTAGAATGTGAAGGGTGTGTGTGTGTGTGTGTGTGTGTGTGTGTGTGTGTTTGAGGATGGGGGAAACCCCAGTTGTTTGTTTGTTTTTTTTTTCATATTTAAAATCTGGGTTTATCCGGGAAGTTCCTTCTGAAACCCCAGCATTTGTGATTGTATTTTATTTTATTTTATTTTTGCCAGTCCCGGGTCTTGAACTCAGGGCCTGGGCGCTGTCCCTGAGCTTCTTTGTGCTCAAGGCTAGCACTCTACCACTGAGCCACAGCGCCACTTCCGGCTTTTTCTGGTGGTTCGTTGGAGATAAAGAGTCTCATGGACTTTCCTGCCCCGGCTGGCTTTGAACCGCCATCCTCAGATCTCAGCCTCCTGAGTAGCTAGGAGGACAGGCGTGAGCCACCAGTGCCAGGCCTCGTGGCTGTCTTTATCTTCCAGCCTCTGAGAAGATGGAACTATTTAAAGCTTCGAATTCTAGCGGAGGAATCCTTGGGTTCATGTCCTGTCTTTTGCCTGACATAAGCGCAGTCCACCCTTGGCGTGGAGAGATTTGTAGGGAAGGGCGGTGGTCTGCAGCCTGAGAGCTACCCTAGGGTCTGTCCCCTGGTCCCCAGCTGATGGGCAGCAAGCAAAGCAGACAAACCAACCCCCCAAAACCTGCCCACGACTTTGAGTCCAGCACTCTTTCATTTGGGGAGAAAAGTTGCAAGATCAAAGAAGGAGGGGAAAAGAGAGAGAGAGAGAGAGAAAAAAAAATCGCCAACCTGTAATTTTCTGGTATTTATGATGCCATCTTCTTTTACATGCTTACCTAGCATTTTAAGTTCTGTTATTTAACGGGCTAGAAATTCATGAGGCCAAGTATTTATTGCAAGACGCAGATTTTTATGGGCCTAAACCGTGCAGTTGGGAATAGGTATTTTCTTAAAACATAGTGCGACCCTCGAGGAACAGGACTCTAAATCAAATCTCTTACCACCCCCATCCTCCCGACGGACCCCTCGACCCCCTGCACCCGGGAATTCTCCCACCGGAGAAGGGTCAGGGACACTGGGCAGGGAGTATGGCCAGACTTGGTCCTCTCTTCTTTGATTCTTTCGTGAGCGTTCATCTCTCTTGAGCACCACGCTGGGGGTGGGGGGGGGGCAGGAGGCTGGTTGGACACAGTGCACAAATGAACTAGCAATGAGGCTCACACTAACAACAACACTAACGATCATGATAAATACCCGGGCGCTGGTGGCTCACCTGTGTCATCTTAGCTACTCAGGAGGCTGAGATCGGAGGATCGCGGTTCAAAGCCAACCCCGGCAGGAAAGGCCCTGAGACCGCTATCCCCAATGCACCACCAGAAAACCAGAAATGGCGCTGTGGCTCAAAGTGGTAGAGCGCTAGCCTCGAGCACAAAGACTCGCGGACAGCGCCCAGGCCCTGAGTTCAAGTCCTAGTACCGGTCCCAAAGAAGGGCAGAATTAGGTGTGCTTCTATGTCGTTATGTGTTATAGGGGGCTTGCGTCTATTTATATTTGTGTAGGCATTGTGTATATATATACACCTATCCATGGGAGATATATATTATTATACACAAGTGTGACTTGAACGGCAGAGTGCCTGACTAGGCGGTGTGAGACCCAGCATTCGAACTCTGCACCACTAGTTGGGGGCAAGACCGTGGAGATAGCTCAGGGGCTGCGCAAGACCCCAGCTGGACAGCAAGACCCCCCCCCCTCCCCGGTACATGCGTAGAGCCGGCCAGGGCTCAGTGGCTCTTGCACAAGATGGCGACAGGCAGCCTCCTCGCCTTCCTTACCTGGCTGTTGAAAGCCATCTCACCTTGGCCTTCTGCAACAACACCACCACCAACACCAGCTCCGTGTTAATTGCCGCAGCGCCTGGCTTTGTGCACACACACACGAGGAGCGATTATCATCCTCCAGTGGGATTTCCCCGCGCTTCCCAGGCAAACAGACCTGACAGGGCGGATTACAACCCGGAACATGCAGCATTACAAGAAGCGCTAATTACCTCCCTTTCTCTCTTCCCCTCACTGTCAGACAACTATTGAGACACACAAAGTCGGGGGTGGGGGGGAGAGGAGGGGGCCACGGGGAAGGGGAAAGGGGTGCGTGGGACTCTGCTAATCCAGTAGCATGGCGTTGAAGCGCCCTGGCTCTTTTTTTATTATTATTATTATTTTTTGCCTAGCCTAGGGCTTGAACTCAGGGCCTGGGCGCTGTCCTTGAGCTCTGTAGCTCAAGGGTTAGTGCTCTACTGCTTTGAGCCACAGCTCCACTTCCGGTTCTCTGGTGGTTCCTTGGAGATGAGGGTCTCATGGACTTTCCTGCCCAGGCTGGCTTTGAACCACGATCCTTAGATCTCAGTCTCCGGAGTAGCTAGGAGGGCAGGCGTGAGCTCCAGGCGCTGGGCTCAGGTTGGGTTACTATGAGGTCTGTCTCCTTGGCTTGCTCATAGTCTCTTGTTTTACCATGTGCTTCCTAGGGCGTCTGCTTTTTACGTGTGTAACCCTGCTGTTTGCCTTTCGTGTCAACTGGCTTCTTCTTCAGGCCCTGGGTTGGATTGTATGAGGGCCCCCTAGGCCTCATTTGAACTGAATCGCCTCTCTAGGTGACTTACCTCTGAACATGGTTGTGTTTGGACAAACCTGAGCTACGGGAGATCTCTAACCTATGAATCTGAGAATCGCGCAATCAGGCCTGGGTCTGAAGTGCTGGGGGAAACAAAAAATCTCTGGGTGAAATAATCATGTCATTTTCCAGTTTGCAACAGCGAGATTGTAGGAAAAGTGGAAGGCGTCTTTAATGATGGAGCAAAATTCACCTGGGTATAATAAACTCTATGGAGGAAAACTACTTCTTGAGAACCCCCGAACCCCCAAAAATACAAGGTAGTGAGACCATCATCCCTTCCTGTATTTAAGATGAAACCCCATCGGGTTGGGTGAGGATTCATTTCCAATGGACTTGGTCCATCCTCTTCTGATGGTTGAATTGCTTCCTCCTGTATTGCCCCGAGTCTCCAGATGGCCAGCCTAGGAGAAGATAAATTCAACCTGCTATGAAATAGTAATAATGATAATAATAATAATAATAATAAAAAGTAGAGAGGATTCGGGGAGACATGAAGAGACACCCTGTTGCAGATGGTAAAAATACCCCCCCTGCATAGCAACTTCCTTGGGCTCTTAGCATTATTATCATTGAGGACGGCTTCTTCCCGAATTTGGGGCTCTTTGCTCTTGTTTTGTGTCTGGGCGCCTGCACTCCTTAGACACAGCTGCCTCTGCCTATCTGAAGACACAGGTATATCCTTGGCGTGTTCCTATTCAGGGCTATAACACGAATTGGGGTGCGCTATCAGCAGCTCACCCCCTCCTTCCGTCTATCTGCGCCCAGGATCTGTTCCTTGAAAGGAATATTGGAACAGAAGCTAGGGGGAGTCCATCCGCAGCTCAGCCACCTTATTATACGAGACGCACTGGTTTCTCATCCTACTTAAAAAAAAAATATATATATATATATATAATTTCATTGACCGGGTTAGTCAGTCATACCAAACATGGAATAAAGTGAAATAAATAAATAGAGGGAGCTCAGAGAGCAACGGAGTGGTTTTTCTTTTTTCTTTTTTTTTTTTTCCCTTCTCCTTCTTCTCCTTCTCCCCACTGTCAAGCTGGCTGGAATGTTTTTCAAAGTTTATCACAGAGCTTGGTTGCCCTGGTGAAAATAGCATTGTGCAGTGAATCAGAAAATAAGATGTCATGGGAAACCAAACATCTTCACTGTGCGGACAAATCTCGGAGTGGATTGAGAAGGACGGGCCGGAGGAGTGGCCGAGAGGGAAAAACTCAGGGGTTCCCCCCCCCACCCCGTCCTGAGGGGTGTCAGGTCTCTCTGGATTTTTAAGGTGAGCAAAGGGGTGAAAAATGGCGGATACCTGGTTCCTCGAGAAGGTTCTGGCAACTTCTGCTCAGCTCAATCTGTGCCTTAACATTCCTCCTTCCCTTGTCTCTCACGTGGAAGCTTCTAGGGTGTTGTGACATCTTGTTTGTTCGTTTTCCCCACACAGTGTTATTTCCATGAAGGTGCCTTATGTCCTTCCTGATGATGATGATGATGATGATGATGATGATGATGATGATTTTGTCGGTCCCGGGGCTTGAACTCAGGGCCTGGGCGCTGTCCCTGAGCTTCTTTGTGCTCAAGGCTAGCGCTCTACCACTTGAGCCAGGGCTCTGCTTCCAGCTTTTTGGTGTCACTGTTGTCTTGGACATTCTGGAGGCATCTTCTTTTTAACCCAGCAGGCAATGGAACTGTCTAGAACTTCCTGGGAGGAGGTAGTGCTGCCCTCCTACCTCCCACCCCAAGTCTCTCATGCTGTATTATTCATGGGTCTCTCCGATGGCACAGATAGGGGTAGGGAGGTCAGTGCCGCGGTAATGGGTTGAATCGGGAGATGGCCGGGGCCGGAGATGGAACCTGTCACAGCAGACTGACTCTTCTTATTGAGGGGGATTGATTTGATATTAATATTAATTTGATGCTTCTTCTCCTTTTCCGGAAATTTGTCCACCTCAGATAGGAGACTCTGCCCGCACGCCAGCCCCATGCAAAGCAGCAAGTGCAGGCTCTGTCGAGGCGTCGAGGGCCCAGGTATCAAAGGCAAGAGGGAATCCTCTGGGCTTCTCAACCTGGGCCAAACTTGGCCGCCCCCCCCCCCCCGAAAACTCCCCGGGTGGTGGGGGGGCACCTGGGTTGGTCTGAACGGAGTTACTGGAACGGCAGAGGTAGGGAATTGAACCTATGCTGTCAGGGTTTCTCCATCTTTTCTTGGGCCAGATGGTTAAGAAATGGGAGAGCGCCATGTTTGACTCGGAGCCGAGAGCCTTGTTGTTTGTTTGGTGTTTCCTTTCCTCTTCCATCTGTACAGTCGACGGCTAACTGGCTATTGTAAGTGAGATGGCTTTGCCTTGGCTCCCTCCCTCCCCAGAATGCATTGGGTGAGACCCCCTCCCACCTCCTTCTTGGCAAGCTGAGCCCCTTTTCTCTCTCTTTTCCTCCCTCCCTCCCTCCCTCCCTCCCTCCCTCCCTTCCTTCCTCTCTCCCTCGCTCATTCTCTTTGTCTTTCTCACTTTTCTTTCTTGTGTTCTTTCATCTGTTCATGATACACACACACACACACACACACACACTCACATATGTATGCATGTGTATATATGTGCCGGTCCTGGGTATTGAACTCAGGGCCTGGGTGCTATTGCTGAGATTTTGTGCTCCAGGCTAGCGCCCTGTCGCTTAAAAGCCACAGCTCCACTTCCGGCTGGCTCAACAGACTTTCCTGCCCAGGCTGGCTTCGAACCGTGATCCTCAGATCTCAGCCTCCTGAGTAGCTAGGATGACAGGCGTGAGCCGCGGGCGCCCCGCCCGTATGGATATTTCTCTCTACATTGATGCCACGCCCCGTGTACTGAGAGGCACTGGCTGGGAGTTCAATAGAGGAAGAAGCCGGAATGGACACAGAATGGATTTCACATTGGCGCCGAGGTACAAAGGACTGAGATGGTCATAGGCAACTCCCTCATCTTCTTTCCCCCCTCATGGTCTGGGAGTGTTGTCCCGCGCTTTTCTCTGCGAGTGTGTTTATGGTTTTCTCGTTTCCATGCTTAAATCTCTGCTCTATATGGAATTCAACTGAATGCAAGGAGTGAAATCCAGATCGAATTTTATGTCCCCCCCAGTGGGCCAGCCATTTGTCCCAGTGCTGTTTATTGAAAAGTCCATGCTCCCCCCCCCAACTTCCTTATTTGAAATACACAAACTCATGTATAGAACCCCCCTCGGTAGTTGATCTTTTTCTCAATTCTCTGCTCTGTTCCACCAACTCTTCTGTTTAATCGGGCGCAATGTTTGGAGACAGTTGTTAGATTATTGATACAAGGATGTAGCTGGGTTTGCCTTCCTCATTACTCTATCTTTACAGAGGTTTTTATGGCCATTCTTACTAATTTCATAAGTAAATAAAGAGCATAAAAGTACACCGGGCATTTCAGTGGGTGTAACGTTGAATGTAGAGATCCATTTGGGATGAATTAACTTCAGGAATCTCCCCATCTGATAGGAAGACAGAGCTTTCTATTTGTTAAATATTTTTCTATTGATTTTCTGCAGCTGGGACTAAAATTTCTCATGTTTTGCATTTAAGTTTCTTCCTTCATGAAGGGATAAAAGAATGACTATGGCCAGGTGCGGTAGTGCATTGTTGTAATCCCAGAACTCCAGAGGCAGGAAGAATTCAAAGCCAGCCTGGGCTACAGAGCAAGACCTTGTCTTTAAAAATATATGAATAAGGCTGGGAATGTGGCCTAGTGGTAGTGTCTACCTAGCACACACGAAGCCCTGGGTTCGATCCCTCAGCACCACATACACAGATAAAGCCAGAAGTGGCGCTGTGGCTCAGGTGGCAGAGTGCTAGCTTAGAGCAAAAAGAAGCCAGGGACAGTGCTCAGGCCCTGAGTTCAAGGCCCCAGGACTGGCCAAAAATAAATAAACAACAACTAAATATAATATTGGCTTTCGAAGCCCGTGTTGATACATCCACCACATGTACGCTCAGCAAGAGGGAGTGTCTGCTTGCATTTTATACAGCACTGCTGTCATAAATCCCATGGACTTCTTACCAAAGGCTTTCTTTGTTTCTTATCAAGATGATGACCTTACACTAAAAAAAAGAAAAATCATTCATCGTATTAGCACCACGGAGGATAGAAAAAGGTGTTCTGTCCTTTTGCCTTGTTTGCCATTCCTGGCTGAATTCGACCTTTCTAGGTCCTTCACCCAAAGAGTCACTGTTCTCTTCACTCACACTTTATTCAGGGGTTCTGTATCAACCGTGTGCGAGGTAATTCGTCTGTGCAGGATGATGACGATGTTGCACTGTCTTTGGTTGGCGTTCGTGTATAGTCAGAAGAGTCCGGAAGCATAGTTGGCTTGGGATAGGCGAGGGAAGGACCCGGATGCAGGGGGAGGGAGTGGGTACCTCCTCCCCCCCCCCCCCCGGAGGGAGGGCTTGGGCTAGAAGCATCCTTCAAGAAGGGAGGGAATGGTGCACACCAGCCGTAAGTGAGCCAGGCCAGGAGACCACCACACACACACACACACACACACACGTGCACGCACGCCGACACCAGTGCACAAGGATGCAAAACTTCCCATTATTGATTGCACAACAAACGGTGAAGCGACTGCATTAGGAGGGGCCGGACTAAAGAGAATCAAGGATCCATCCATTCCCCCCCCCCCCCAATCGATACATGGCGTCGATGGCGGATAGATCTGCAAATAAAGAGGATGCACATTAGCTAGAAATGAAGAGGCAACGGGAAGAAGAACCGTCTTTACAGATGTTAAAACTGCTGGCCTTGGAAGAATAGACTTGGGGAGGCGTTGTGTGTTCAGGGGGTGGAATCCAGGATAAAGGGCCATGTGTGTTTGGTTCCCCCCACCACCACCACTTTGGGGGTACAAAGCAATGTAAGAACACCTGTGCACAGAAGATTCCCGTGAGGAAAAGCAAGGCAGATAATCCCCATCAGCCCAAGCGAGGGTGGGAGGCAAGCGTCCTGTCCAAAGGGCTTGGAAAGTCCTAATTTATTTGTGATTAAGACACCTATGCTATAGGACAGTAGATAATTTATTGAAATGCGCGAACCCTACGAGCGATGAAAAATGGCTTCTTTAGAAAGGAAGACAAGCGTATTCCCGGGAGAGGGAGACAATTCCCTGCTCATTACGAAGACACCTTCCGCGTGGTCTCTATCAACTTCCTCCGACACCCCCCTCCACACCCCGACTTGTGAACCTAAAAACTAAAAAGAATCACAGTTTTCAAACTTTACAAAGGCCATGAAAAGCCTTGATCGCACTGTAAATTCCCACCCTGGGTGGAGGCGCGAAGTCCATACAAATTCTGCTTTCCTTCAACCTAAAGTCACCGGGCATGTAAATCCTGAAGGAATCAAGATGAACCTTAAAAGTGAAATACTCTCGCCTCGGTAGGTGAAGCCGGGGAGCTAGCAAGGAATCCTAAATTTCCCTCTGCACGGATCCATTCTCTATATAGGACCACCACTCCCCCCCCAGAAAAGATGGAGGTGTCATGGCAGGGAACATAGAAGAGGTGAAGAGATGACTGGACCAAGTGTCATGGAGAAGAAAAAGGGGATGTTTCCTTCTGCCAGTGCGAGCCATTTTGGGGGCTCCCCACCCCAAATGGCCAAGAACAAGCATAGAAAAGACATCTAAAAACCCATCTGTTGTAGAAGGACATGTAACAAGGTGGGTTGGGCAGCCCAGGGAGGTGGGGTGGGGGTGTTGAACAACAAAATGCTACAGAATGATCCTCCCTTCGTTTGCAGGTAGAATGTTCCAGAAGCTTCCAGGTTTTGCTTTCTCTTCCTGTCCCTTCTCTGAGTTTATTTGTTTATTCCTTTGGACATGGACTCCCTTCTTTCCCTTCTTATCAGGGTGCATATCCCATCCTGGTGATCTTCTTGAACCTTCCTGGCAGGGGTAGGCGGGGGGGGGGGCAGGAAGCCTGATCTTGAGATTGGAAGATGTCCTGTCTGGGGGGGGAGGGGGAGGGAGAGAGGGCAGAATGCTACGTGGGCAGTTGGTCTTGTCAATCGCCCAGGCTCCTTTGAACATGGATACCCAGGCACTGAGATCAGGGGTGGCTGGGATTGAGTGATTATGCGGGGCGGGGGGGGGGGGGGAACGACGAGGACTTGCCAAATCGCTCTCAACTCGGGGCCCGTCTCCATCCCGGCGTTCACCACCCTTGACGTGAGCGCATCCCGGAGCTTGTAAATAACGGTGCTTGAGAGGCAGAGCTGGGAATTACGCCCCTCTAGACAGCCATTCAGAGGCTGAGAGAATAGGACCCACTCACTGTAATGCTATGCATTAAAAAGCACTTATGCTGCTAAAAACCAGCATTACAATTGCACATAAACATCGCTGTCACACTCTGAATGGGACTCTGGAGTCCAAGTGGGACTCTCGGAGTGTGCAGAGGGGAGGAGAGCTAGCTCCCGGGCTGCAGTGATCTCGTCCCCATGGTCCACGGGAAATGCCACCCCTCTCCTGTAGAGCAGCCCCTCCAGAAATGGCAGGGGGGGGGGCTGAGATTAAACCAGACCCGCAGTGCCCAAAGATGATGATCTTTGGGGAGAAGAACCATGAAGCCAAGCCAGGATATCCAGCCAGTGGTGGGGTGTAGTGAGATGTCCACACTGTCCCAGGGAGCCACATGTGACTCTAAGCCCAGTGTTCAGGGCATAGCAGGCTGTAGATGAATGAGTGGATGGATGAATAAATGAATGGATGGATGGGCAAATGGATGGGTAGAGGACCTAGTGAATGGATGGGTGATGGGATATTCATGAGTGAATGTGTGGATGAATGGATGTATGGCAGAATGAATAATTGGATGGATGGATGGGTGGGTGGATGGATGGATGGGTGGATGGATGGGTGATGGATGGGTGGATGGATGGATGGGTGGATAGATGGGTGGGGGATGGGTGATGGATGGGTGGATGGATGGATGGATGGGTGGATGGATGGGTGGATGGATGGATGGATGGGTGGGTGGATGAGTGGATGGATGGGTGATGGATAGGTGGATGGATGGATGGATGGGTGGATGGATGGGTGGATGGAGGGATGGATGGGTGGATAGGTGGATGGATGGGTGGATGGAGGGATGGGTGGGTGGATGGGTGGATGGATGGGTGGATGGATGGATGGGTGGATGGATGGGTGGATGGATGGGTGGATGGATGGGTGGATGGATGGATAGATGGGTGGATGGATGGATAGATGGATGGGTGGATGGATGGGTGGATGGATGGGTGGATGGGTGGATGGATAAATGAATGGATGGGTAAATGGATGGATGAGTAGACAGATGAGTGAATAGATGGATGGATGGGTTAAAGAATGGATAGCTATATGAATGAGTATGTGAATGAATAGATGGATGGACAACAGAATGGGTAAGTGAGTGGATGGATGGACAGAAGAATAAATGAGTTGGGTGGGTGGATGGATAGATAGGCAAATGGATGAATGGATGGATGATGAACGAGTAAATGAATTGGATGGATGGCAAATGAGTGGATGGGTAAATGCTGGGTGGATGGATTGATAAGTGAACGAATGATTAGATAGATGGATGAATGAATGAGAGACCCACATAATTCCAAAGTGCATTCTCAACAGTTGTGTGCCTTCCTTCAGTCTCTGTCCAGGTTTCCACACAAGGGCCTCGGGCTCTACCTCCAGGTGCATGGGCTCCACCCATGAGGCTGTGCTGCATGCATAGGAGTTCAACTCTTCCCATAATTCATTCCTTACTCCACACACACACACACACACACACACACACACACACGCATGCACACACACACGCATGCACACACGCACACGTACACGGCTGCTGGAGCCCTGCACTGAGGGAGGGCTCTGTCCAGCCCCTGCCCGGGGCTCCAGGGAGGAGCCCCGGTTCTGCCAGTCCATGTCTGTTACACCCAGAGTGCAGTGATTGGCTGCTGTCGCCTCTGTGTGTGACCCAGAGGGAGACATGATTGGCCACTGAGTGCCGGGGTGGTTGGCTGGGGTGAGGGAGAGCCCGCCCCCCACCCCAGGGCCAGAACCGGGAAAGGTGTGCAAGGAACAGGAGGGAACTCGGAAATAATATCCTCTCTCTCTCTCTCTCTCTCTCTCTCTGGATTTAGGGTTCCCCTCTCTCTCCTCATGCACGTTCCCTGGCCCAGGTGCGTGAAAATGACAGTCGCCTTCAAAGGTTTGGTTTTCCTTAGCCTCGTTCAACCCCCGTGTTCGCCCTTGGCCTTAAAATAAATGGCTGGCATACTCGTAAAGACAATCTGGTTATTCTGTCTCAAGGTCGGAGGTTCAAGGCCCACATTGGGTGGTGCCTGGAGTGGGGCAGAGGAAAACTGGGAATCAAGAGAATGAGCTGAGCGCCGGTGGCTCATGCCTGTAACCCTAGTTACTCAGGAGGCTGAGATCTGAGGATCGTGGTTCAAAGCCAGCCCAGGCAGGAAAGTCTGTGAGACTCTGATCTCCAGTGAACCACCAGGAAACTGGAAGTGGTGCTGTGGCTCAAAGTGGTAGAGCGCTAGCCTTGAGCAAAAGAGCTCAGGGACAGCGCCAGGGTCCCGAGTTCAAGCCCCACAGCCAAAAAGAACAGAAAACCCCACCAAATGGTGGCCTAGTATCAGAGCTCCACTTAGACTAATGAGTCGGATGCATTTCCATCCTTTTCTTCATCTGTTGACTATCATTCCATACCACGTAAGCCCACTCGGTGGTCTAGAACCTTCTGCACAAGGGAGGTAGGTTTCCCTTGGATAATTCAGAATCCTCTGCTGGATTACTGAGCTAGGAAGTTCAAGGGGCAGAAGACTCACACTTGGCCTGAAATACTATGACTGGCCATTGTACCCTGCCTCATCCTGACTCCAGTTCAACAATGTGGTTTCCGTGTGTGTGTGTGTGTGTGTGTGTGTGTGTGTTTCTTTCTCTTCAGCTTCTAGATGGTTCTCTGAAAGTCCACTCTGCTCTGTGCTAGGCTTTGGGGCATCACAGTGAAGTGAAGAATTATTAAGATATCCGTACAAGCCTTATTACCATCCAGATGTTGAACGAGGCGGCCACTCCATTTTGCAAGATGTTTGGATATTTATTCCCCTTTCACAAACTTGCACCAAGAAGGGCTCGTTTGCATTCCCAAATAGGAATGTTTCCCCCTCCTAGTGGAGAATCCCCACGAAGAAGACGTAAAGCAGAGCTTACGTTCTGACAATAGCTACACACACAGTCTTTTTAAGAAAATGAGCACGAGGAAAAGCAAATTTTATTGTTCACACATTCACACACTCCTTCCTGTGAGGGTTCAAATGTCTCCACGTTCAAATCCCTCTGAGGTTTTCCTTTATTTTAAAATCGTCATTGAAATCTAGCCAAAAACTGCAAAAAAAAACAACTCTTTCCACAGGAAAACATCCGTTCCTACAAATGTGTAAAAAAAAAAAAAGATGGCAGCCGGTTTCCACAGCAACCAATAAAGGAAAAAAAAAAGTCCTTATCCTATTTGAAAACTTAAGTCACCAGGGTGTGTCCAGCTGTCGAGGGTATTGGCAATTGATTGATTGATTGATTGATGTACAGGTGGTGATAATAGGTTAATAATGAATCTCGCTCGGTGAAGTCCTTGGTGTGTCAGGCAGGGGGACCCCGGGCCCTGAAAAAATAAATAAAATAAATAGAATTGTCCACCTTCATCGAATGTTGCTGTCCTCCTAGCGGGACGTGGAAGCGCAGTCCTCCGGAGGAGAGGGGGGATCTCCGTGCCTGGAGTTGGGAAAACGCAACTCCTGCTGGGGATGGTGGCGCAGCGCCCCCTGTGACCACTAGGTGGCAGCAGGGCCCCAGGATGTGGCTCCAGAGGCCTGGTCCCAATGACAGACAGGTGACAAGCCAACAAACAGGTCGATGCCGACGGATCTATCCATCGATCATCGATCGGGAGGCTGGCTTGGTTGAAACCACGACGGGGTCCACGTCTAGGTACCTTCCAGAGAACCGCACGAGGAAAATGGGTGGGGCCTTTTCTATTTCCGTGAAACACACACACACACACACACACACACACACACACACACACACACACACCCAAACCAGGCGCTGGTGGCTCACACCTGTCATCCTAGCTACTCCGCAGGCTGAGATCTGAGGATCGAGGTTCAAAGCCAGCCCAGGCAGGAAACTCCGTGAGACTCTCATCTCCTGTGAAGGACCAGGAAATCTGGCACTGTGGCTTAACGTGGTAGAGCGTCAGCCTTGAGCAAAAGCGCTCAGGGAACAGCGCCCAGGCCCTGAGTTCAAGCCCCGGCCAGACAGTAGGCTCTATCCCTGTAGATGGGCAGGCCCTCCAGGATGCTGTGCGGCTGGGTCTCGTGGGGCTCTCTCCTGCGTGCCTCAAGGAAATCTGTAAGATGGAGTCAAGGAGTGGTCCCTGGCTATTGCACCCCCGCCCCCCCCCCAGATCTGAACGAGGGGAACGAGAGAGAACTATGAACAAGCACAGGAATCTCAGCTCCCCACAACTGAATTGTGCTTTGAATGGGTGGTAGCAGGCCTGGACTGCAGGAACCCCCCACTTACCTGATGGATAATTGTGGGGTGATTTGGGGTGTGGCTACAGTTGGACGCAGGATTGTAAGACGTTCTAGATTCTTCACCACAGACCCATCAGACCGCAGAGAGGGGAAGCTCCTGCCTGGGGAAAGACACCCCCTGTTTATTCATCACCGGGCTGTGTCCATTTCCATTTCCATGTCCGACTGGAAACCCTGAACTGGGAAGGAAACCCGGGTCAGTTGGCGGCGGGCTGGTAACGTCTTTGGCTGTTTGGTGGGTTAGCCGGCCGAGGACGAAACTGCCCGGAGAAAATGATTCCCTCTGTCCCCGTGGTCTCCGATTTGGATGGGAGGATGGGGTTATTAAAGGTAATCTTGTGAATGGCCATCTAGCTTTTAAGTAGAGGCAATTCTTCCTGCCCCCCTTTCCCCCCTTCCCCCCTCATTTTTAATCCCAGATACTTGCACAATGCGTTGGGTCTCCTGCGCAGGTGTGGGGGAGGTCTAGATCCTTCCACGTTTTCAGGCTTGGGCGGAAGGGTGATTCACACAGGCTGCAAATGGACTCATCACCCAGGCCCCTGCCCCCCCACCCCACCCCAGGGTGTTGACTTAGGGGGTCTGGGAAGCAGAGGCAGGAGACAGACAGATGTAGGGAGACTCGGGAAAGGTCACCTTGAAGTCGCTGTGCCAACTCAATGTCATTCTTGGGCGGGCCAGCCACGCTCGGATGCCAGCCAAGCTTCTGGGGATGCCGCCAGCTTCTAGAAAGGAAGAGAATTCACCAGCAAGAATGCCACCCCCCCTCCCTCCAGCCCCAATCACTCCCGTGGCTTGGCTATGGTGAATGAGGTGGAACTCGAACTCTGGGCGTGTGGAGAGACATTGAAGCCGGGTGGGCAGCCAGATGGCTGCCGAACTCCTCTTCTGGTCCAAGGCTGGAACCAGAGATTCCGACGAACGCATTCAGGGCATGCAAGTTCGGTGCCGTGAAAAAGAAGAAGAAAGAAGGGAGAAAGCAAGTTAGCTGGGCATTGGTGGCTCACGCCTGTCCTCCTAGCTGCTCTGGAGGCTGAGATCTGAGGACCACGGTTCAAAGCCAGCCCGGGCAGGAAAGTCCGTGAGACTCTCATGCCCAATGAACCACCAGAAAACCAGAAGTGGCGCTGTGGCTCAAGTGGTAGAGTGCCAGCCTTGAGTACAAAAGCTCAGGGACAGCGCCCGGGCCCCGAGTTCAAGCCTCAGAGTTGGCACAGGAAAGGAAAAAGAAAGTTAACTCAGAGTTTAAAAATCATTCACCTTCATCTGGAAATTATATGAACAAGGTGCTCTTCTGTGCCAACGACATGGTTAGCAAAAGGTTGGGGTGTGACCTCCATTCCTACACAGTGCAGAGATTTCTATTCCTAGCCTGTCTGCTAGCTCCCCGTAGTCCTAAGTAGGTTTAACTATGTTTTCATACTTTGCTCAAAGAAATTACATATATATGTATATATGTCTATAGATAGATAGATAGATAGACAGACAGACAGATAGATAGATAGATAGATGGATAGACCGACAGATAGATAGATAGATGGATAGATAGATAGATAGATGGATAGATCGACAGATAGATAGATAGATAGATAGATAGATAGATAGATAGATAGATAGATAGATGGTTTCACTCCACATTCTCACCCAATATTCCGTTTGCTTTCTGGAAATTACGTCTGAAATGGAAGAGGAGGAAAAGTGCATGAGAGAGAGAGAAAGAGAGAGAGAGAGAGAGAGAGAGAGAGATGGTCTATGCTATTTATTTAAGTTAGGAGGATTTTGTCATTAAAAATTAGGGCGATCACAGCATACTGAACCTAAAGCATTCGCCCCAAACTCTTTGATCCCAGACACTAGATGGGAAGGAACGTCCTTCTCTCCCCAGCCCGGCTTTCTGGTTGCTGGTGCTCTGCTTTTCTCCTCCCCGCTACCAGCGTCCGCGCGCGAATCGGATGTGGGTTGTGGCGATAGGCGCGTGCATTACCACTGATGTAAGTGTGCCAGTCAATTGGACTCGTGGGAGTTTTATAAACACACTCACGACGGCTGTCAAGCTGCGCTGCTTGAGTTTCTTCGCAGAGTTCACAATGAAGTCCATCCCTCTGCCTGTGGGAGTAATGAAGTATTTAATTCTTCTAGAACAGTGGTCTATGCCTTAACCCGCCTACTTCCCTATTCCTAGATAGCAGATCCCTCCCTCCCTCCTCCCATCCATCCTTCTGTCTTTCCTTCCTTCCTTCCTTCTTCCTTCCCTCCCTCCCTTTCATCCATCCTTCCTTCTTCCTTCTTCCCTCTCTCCCTTCCATCTTTCCTTCCCTTCCGTCCATCCTTCCATCTTTCCTTCCCTCCCTCCCTCCCTCCCTCCCTCCCTCCCTCCCTTCCTTCCTTCCTCCCTCCCTCCCTTCCATCCTTCTGTCTTTCCTTCCTGCTTCCTTCCTCCCTTCCTCCCCCTCCTTCCCTCCCTCCCTCCCTCCCTCCCTCCCTTCCATCCTTCTGTCTTTCCTTCCTGCTTCCTTCCCTCCCTTCCTCCCTCCTTCCCTCCCTCCCTCCCTCCCTCCCTCCCTCCCTCCCTCCCTCCCGTATGTACCAGTGGCCTCCTGCCGGTGTGCAGTTCCGCTTCTCCCCTTTGTGTTCTTTCCTTCCTCCCCTCTGCAGCTTTTCCTCGGCTCGTTTTCTTCTGGAAGGTGCCGGGTTCCTTCCTGTGGACATGTTCTCATTCATCTATCACGCTGTCTGTCTTGGGTTATTGATTTGTAGGGGTTTATTTTTTAGTTTTGGATGGGTGAGTGTTTTATTCCCCCCCCACCCCCGTATATTCTCGGCACTAATCTTGAGGGCTGCTTGGCTCTGTCGATAGCTTCACCTTGCGGGCTCTTTCTCCTCCTTTCCACTTTGTCAACGACGCTTTTTCCTCGTTCCTCCCCCCAAATTTCAAATCTGGTGGAAGGCAAACCTATTCATGCTCATTTCCCTCCTTTGGGGTCTCTTCCTGCCCTGAGATAACACAGACTCTCCTTTTTTCTTGTTCTTTCTTTCTTTCTTTTTTGGTACCTATTTTGGGGCTTGAACTCAGGGCCTGGGCGCTGTCCCTGGGTTTTTGTGCTCAAGGCTGGTGCTCTACCACCTAAGCCACAGCCCCACTTCTGGCTTTTTGGTGCTTTATTGGTGCTGAGAGTCTCATGGACTTTTCTGCTCTGCTCTGGCTAGTTTTGAGCTTTGATCCTCCAGATCTCCGGCTCCTGAGTAGCTAGGAACGCAGCTGTAAGCCTCCGGTACCTGTCACAGTATCTTAAATAACACATTAAAAACATCCCTCCCCCCCACTCCCCCCCACCCCCGGCTGGGGACGTGGCTCAGCGGTAGAGCGCCCGCCTGGCACGCACGAAGCCCCGGGTTCGATTCCTCAGCACCCCATACACAGAAAAAAGCCGGAAGTGGCGCCGTGGCTCAAGTGGTAGACCGCTCGCCTCAAGCAAGAAGAAGCCGGGGACAGAACCCAGGCGCGGCTTGTGTTCTTAGGTAAAGGACACAAGCAGGTCAACACAAAAGCAGCTGGGGTGGGGGCGGCCGTCCCTCCGCCCAGCAGATTTCACCAACTCAACCTTTCTGCTGAGTTCTAGAAAGATCAAAAGGAAGGAGGGTGGGGGAATCAATAGGATTATGAGTCCAGGTAGTGGCCTAAATTAAAGGGGAGCAGGAAAATAAAATATGGTGACTGGTGGGGGGGGGGGCTGCTGCCGCGAAAGGAGGAGGTCTCGTCGCTGAGGGGCATCCTTGGAGTGGGGGAGGTCCCCACCCTTTCTAGAAGCTTCCACGGTGCGCACAGGGCAGATTGGAGAGTCAGTCAAGTCCCCCTCCACCTCCCCCCGCACCCCCCCCGCCCACCCACCCCCGGGGTGGAGCCTGCAGGTGCTGTTCTGCTCAAGGTGGGTTCTCTACCACTTGGGAAATACTTCTGGTTTTCATCGGCTTTTCCTGCCCCGGGCTGCTTTGAACGGGATCCTCAGATCTCAGCCTCCCGAGTAGCTGGGATGACAGGCGTGAGCCACCAGCGCCTGGTTTGGGTGTGTGTGTGTGTGTGTGTGTGTGTGTGTGTGTGTGCCGATCTGGGACTTGAACTCGCGGCCTGGGTGCTGTCCTTGAGCGGTTCTGTGAGCTTTGGACAGTTGGTCGTACAACTTCCTGGCTCCGCTCGCTCCATTCCCTGCTCGCCCCTTCCTCCCCCCGCAACTGACACACCTTCTTTTCAAGAATGCCACCTATCCGCTTGCAATCCCAGCTACCCCCCCCCCACCCCAAGAAGAGATGAGGCTTGGGGGGGGGATGGCCGCCGTCCAAGGCCAGGCTGGGGGGAGGGGGGGGGGTCCTCAATCGCGAGGCTCTAGATGAAAACCAAAAGGGAAGAGCTCAAGGGGAAGAGAGCCTTCTCCAATGGGCACAGTCCTCGGGGAACACACACGCACACACATGCACACAACACACACACACACACACGCGCGTGGACCCCAAAGCTGAAGGAAGCTAGGCTCCCCACCCCTGTATTCCGTAGTCGTATGTTGCACGCACGCTGCGCTTTACACACCCAACGCGGTCCGCCCAGGTCGTCTCCTGCCTCGGTTTACCCCTTTGTCTCCCTCTGGCTCCTCCTCTTCCCGCCTCCTCACATTCTCCGGGCCCGATTGCGGGGTGGCGGCCTGGCCGGCCCGGGTCTCCTGTCCACCGCGGTGGCCGCCTCGCGGCTTGGTCCCCAACTCCTGCCCTGAAAACCACAGCCGCACAGCGGCGGTGGTGGCGGCTTTTGCACGCACGTGGGCACCCGGCCCACCCCCGGACCTTTCTGGGGGGGAGGCCTCGGAATGAGACCCCGCAGGGTCGTCTGCAAACCCTTCATCCGTCTCCTGGAGTCTGAAGGACGGGGGGGGTGACAGGGTGCACCCCCAAAGGCCCCCTGGGGACCCTTGGCCCCGAGTGTTGGGCCTACCCGGGGGCCACTGATTTTCGTGTGTTTTATCTGAAAGTGCGAGGCTGATCTGAGAGCGCGCAGAAGTTTCTTTTAACTCTTCAGAGCCCCCCCCCCCCAGTAGAGAGGCTGAGGATTTCGGGGTGCTCTTGGCTCAGGCCCTTCCCCCTTGCGAGGTTCCCACCACAGTGCGGTTCCAGGCAAGGAATTTGGCATCCCTAGATGAAGTCAGCCAGCCCTGGGTACCACGACTCCCCGCATCCCGGCTCTGCCTTATTCTCTCCTCCCAGCATGCCCCGGGGCACCCATCCATCCATCCATCCATCCATCCATCCATCCATCCATCGACCTCCAGCAGTCCTTGGGAGTAAAAGTCAGGGATAGCAGTGGGGGTGGGGGAGGAGAGGTACCAAATAACGCCAGCTATTACCAACAAGGAAGCGAACCCCCCTCTTGGGTTGATCGCGGTTGATAGGGAAGGGGCAGGTTCTCAGCCAGCGACCGTCATCCTTTGCTCCAGTCTTAGGACAGAAAAGACACCGACTCTGGCCTCCCCCTTCCCCTTTCCCGGGTTGCTCTTGGGTTTTTTAATGGATGGTGGCTGACATCCCTGGGCCTCAGTTTCCCCAGATGGGGAGCAGGAAGTAGGAAGCAGCAGGAAGTACCTACCTGGCAGTGGTTCCTGGAGCACCGGACTTGCAAGCTCCTCTGGCCTAGAACCCTCGCCTGACCCCGGCAGCTTCGGGCCTCCTGTTTCCCCCATAGATTCTGGCAAAACACAAAGACAGCACGTCACAGAAAGTAATCTCGAAGAGACTGAACCCTAGGGGGCGAGGAAGGTCCTCTTCTTATTTACTTACTTATTTATTTATTTTTGTCAGTTGTGGGGCTTGAACTCAAGGCCTGGGCACCGGCCCTGAGCCGCTTTGTGCTCAAGGCTAGCGCTCTACCGCTTGAGCACAGCGCCACCTCTGTGTTTTTAGTGTGTGAGTGTGTTCATTGGAGATAAAGAGTCTCATGGACTTTCCTGCCCGGGTTGGCTTTGAACCGTGATCCTCAGATCTCAGCCTCCTGAGTAGCTAGGATGACAGGCGGTGAGCCATGGGAAGCCTGGCTTGAAGGTCTTTTTTTTTTTAATCAGTGTCCTTCCGTGCTTATTAATAATAGAGATATAGCTGGACATCTTGAAGCTTAGAAAATGACCAGAACATAGACCTAGAGGTCGATCACCTTTTTTTTGGTCTCCATCTTAAAGAACTTTTGCTCTTTCCAAGTTTATCTGACTTTTGGGACCCCCCCCCCACCCCCCCTGCCTTAACTCAGAAGAAATCATAATGGTGATAAGTCTTTTTTTGGTGGTGGGGTGAGGTACCGTTTGCTATCACACGAGTCATGTTACCTGCTCTCCTCTTGATGTGTGGGGAGCCGGCTCTGGGTGGGGGGGGGGGTCCGGTGCGTTCATGTAGTTACGTCTAGGGGATCGTGGAGCTGACCTAATTTCCACGGAAGAAGGCTGGAGGGGGCGGGAAGGCCCCGGAGAATGTCCTAAAGATGCCGCCTCGTTGTCCTCCGACTTACCTGCCTCAGTGTCTCCAACCACTGAACTGGGGACAGCAGGTAGGCCCGATTTTCCACGTCAGCCCCGGTGAACACTGCTTGCGTTGTGCCTCTGGAGCCGGTCCCTGGGTTCGAACTCAGGGGCCTGGATGCTGTCCCTGAGGTGTTTGTTAGTCTCTGGGCTTTCTGCCTGGGCTGGCTTCGAACCCACCGTGCTCCTCAGATCTCAGCCTCCTGAGTAGCTAGGATGACAGGCGTGAGCCACGGCACCGGGCCCTGGGTTAGCAGGGCTCGGGCCCGAACCTGTCATGGCGGTTAAACCCCAGAGCCCTTGGAGCTCACGACCGGGACACACGCAGGTTCACGTCCTCCGCACACGTGGCCGCCTTCAGACCTTCCCTTCTTCCCTTGTCTTTTTGGAGCGGATGGATTTTTCTTGGGAGATAGGATTATCACGCACATTGACAAGCCCCGGAGGTAAAACGGTGTAATGGTAAGAAATGATTCTTTAAAAAACAACAACAACAAACAAACCAACCAACTCACAAGGCGCCTCTTAAACAGCTGATTTACATTAAGATGAGTCTATGGAGTCAGAAGGGAGAAATCAACACGAGACGGTCAGTCCAGAGTGGCCGTTCCTTCCCCTCTTCTTCCGTTATGTGCGGTTTAAACAGTACAAGAAATGTATCCAATGCCTAATGTATGAAACTGTAACCTCTCTGTAATTCAGTTCGTTAATAAAAAAAATATATATATATATAATCAAGTCAGGAAGGAAAAAAAAAATATGCATTCTCAACAGTGGAGAAACCCAAGGCCCGGAAGATAGAAACATCTGGAAGAACGCAGGCAATTTCTAGAAAAGGCAATTTCTGATCTCCCCCTGCCAACCCCCCCCCCCCACCACCACACGGGTGATGTTTACGCTTTATAAACAACGACAAACAAATTAAACAAGAGGGAGGAGGAGAAGGAGGAGGAAGGAGTTAGGAAAGGAAGGCAGAATGGGAAAAAGGAGGAATCTTCTTTCTCCTCTGGGAAGTGTTGGGAAAACAATGTAACTTTTTTTAAATTTTTCATTGATTTTTTCTTAATTTGTCTGACGTTATAAATGCGGCTCCGCGATACTCACTGGGAAAAGCAATTCCATGGAATAGGGACCCCCCCCCACCACCAATCACTCCACTTATTTAGTAATAATAAGAGGGAAGTTGGCATCTTTCATACTGGGCTTTTTTGTTGTTGTTGTTTTTCCAGTTGCAAAAGCCAAGCCCATTCCATGTTGCTTGCAGAAAATCCTCAGGGAAAGTAAACTTCCTTGCTGTCAAAAATCAACTATTTCCCCCTCCTCTATTTCTATTTATTTTGCCCGGTGCCGGTGGCTCCGCTCGGGCCTGTCATTCTCCCTACCCAGGAGGCTGAGATCTGGAGATCTGGAGGTGAATGAAGCCAGCCCAAGCAGGAGAAAGTCCTTGAGACTCTTCCCTTTCGATTACCCAGCAAAAAAATTAAACAGAAGTGGGGCTGTGGCTTGAGTACTAGCCCGGAGCCCCAAAACCTCAGGGACAGAGGCCAGGCCTTGAGGTTAAGTCCCAGTACCAAGACCAACCAACCAACAACACCACAAAAAGCCCAACTATTTTAATGACACAGTTGCCTCATGGATTCAGTATTTAACTCTAAGAATTCTTTTTTTGGTCTCATTTTCTATGTGACCAAAAGGTTTCCAATGTCTTTCTATGGCTTGTATTTTTTTTTTTATGAGAAAAAGAAAAAAAAAAATATATAATTGCCTAATAGGCTAGTGGCAATGATTGCGATGTTGGGATATAAATCTATAATGCTAAACGACCAGGGGTATTTAACAACATCTCTTCTCTCTCTCCCTCTCTTCCTGCTGTTTACCTGCCTTCCTCTTCAGTTAATATTATTTTAAGGCAAAGCAAACATCCTTGCACCTTCTAGCCAAGTGGTGTGTATATGTTGTGTGTGTGTGGTGTGTGTGTGTGTGTGGTGTGTGTGTGTGTGTGTGTTGGGGGGGCGTTAGGTTCCACAGAGGGCTGGGATTGAGAAAGCGAATTGATGGATGGATGGTTAAATGAATATAAATGAACTGACACCTTTACAGGAAAATAACATTTCTTTTCTTTTCTTTCTTTCTTTTTTATTCTATAGATCAGTGGGTTTTGTATCTGTAATGCTTTCCTATCAGCAAAGAGGAAATAAACTCTCCTGTAAATCATTCCTGCCCCTCCCCAAGCTGGAGAATATTAAAACCAAGCTTCTCCCCCCGCCTCCTTTTTAAGTAGACTCTTTTCCCTATTTGCTTATCAGTTCATTCACCATTACATTTTAAATGAAATTTCAAGACCCTTGTACCTCCTCCCCCCCACCACCAAATTTCAGTCTCGCGGAACAGCAAAGGGAAAGGAGCAAACTCCTTTTGCTTTCCACTCGTGACCTAGATTCAATTACAGATAGATCCGAAGCGAAAGGGAACACCTCACCATATTCTCGAGACGTCTTGGGGGAAAAAAAAAATCAGAGATTGCCCTCCCCCCCGAAACAATACTTAATGGCAAAGAATCTGTTTCATTCTCTCCCCCCCCCGCCCCCCAATCTTTCTGGGCTGCCTTCATGTTCTTATTTATTTATTTTTTTGTTCCTTTCATTGTCGTAGTTCCCAACTGGTTGGTTATCCGACAGGGTTTTTCTGCACCGCACGAAAGTCCGGTTTCAAAGAAATGTTTGAGTTAGGCTGATTTTTTTGGGGGGAAGGGGGGCTCTAAAGATGGATGGAAAAGAGTTGGGGGCTTGTGCAGGTGGCGGATGCGGAACTCACACACAAATCGCCCCCTTTTCCTCCTCCTCCTCCTGTCCTGGAAGAAAGCAGAGCTACACCTGTAACGGCCGCGCGGCAAACCGAACCTCAAGAAAGAAGGGGTGAGAACAACGCAGAACAAACGCAGCAAGGAAACCCCCAAACCCACCCGCCCCGGGGCTGACACACATTGGGCTGCGGAGAAAATGCCGCCCAAAGAAACACAGGGCGCCCCGCAATCCCGTTGGGTCGGCTTTTCTCCCTAAACGGAAGCACACACGGGAGCCCCACGCGTGGCTAGGTGTATTAAAAAAATGTTTTTTTTTTCTTTTTAAAATAGAAGAACAATCATTCTCTTCCCCCCCCTCTCCTCTCTTCTCCCGGATACCACAGTCTGAATCACCCTAAAAGAGCTGGGGTTCCCTCCCCGGGTGCCGCAGGTCCATCCCACTTACTAAGAAAAAGTGGGGTGCAGGCTTTCCCATGAGGATTCCCCAGAAGCACTTGGGAAAGGGGATTTGGGGGGGGCACCCAGCCCTCCCCTTGCACCCCTCTCAAACGAAAGAGACCCAAATTAGGGGGAAGAGGGGGGCTCAGACCCAGGTGAGCACCGGCCCTTTAGCTGTGAGTTCACAGCAGCGGGGTCTTCAGGGAGAGAGCGAAGGTGACATCTCTGGCATATATTGCACAATAAATAATAATAATAACAATAATAATAATAATAATAATAATAATAAAAAATGAACTAGGAACACGGCTGCACCTTGTCAGCCTAGCTACTCGGGAGGCTGAGATCCGCGGGTGGCAGTGAAAAGCTAAAGCCGGACAGGAAAAGCCCAGGGACCCCAAGTGGAACTGTGACTTCAGTGGTACAGCACCCCCTCACCCCCGCCACCCCCCCAAAAAAAATCAAGCTCAGGGGCAGCACCCAGGGTCCCGAGTTCAAGCCCCAGGATGGGCACCAAAGAGGTGGTGCGTGTGAGAGACTGTGGACCTTGTCCTAGAAGGGGCACGCCTTTGAACCCCCAAACCTGGAGGAGCCCCCCCCGAATCCTCCCCCTCCTCCCCCCTCCACAGGGCACAGGGGGCCCCCCGATTGTTTGGTTTCAAAGTGAAAAATCTTCGGGGCTTTGGGAAACGATATTCAAAACAAGAAGAAAAAAAAAACCCCACTGTAATCTCCACGCGCGGCTCCATGGAGGAGGCCTCCTAATTTCCCGCCGCTGATAAGGAGAGAGGGTTGTAATAAAAAAATCTGAAGGCCTCCCCCCGCCCTCCCTCCCCTCCCCCCCGGTGCCCCCTCTCGGGGCTGCGGGGCGGCGGGGCTCCCCGGGCCCCCCCAGCCGGCCGGGCATCCGGAACGCGCGCGCTGCCCGACATGTGTTTCCCGCAGATAAGTCAACAATCTGGACGTGAAATGGAAATGGTAATTAATGCAGGCGGAAGGGGGGGGCTGCGGCCGAGGGAGGGTGTGCAAATCCCATGGTCCCCCCCCACCCCCCCCACCCCATGCCGGGCCTCCCCGGCTCCATCCCCATCTCCCCCCCCACCCCCCAGGCCAGACCGGTGCGCCCCGGCGCGTGGGCATAGCCAGGCCCCCCCCCAAAATCCCCATCCCCCACCCCAGAGCCATCACCGGGGCCTGGGGACCGGGGTGGGGGGGGGTGGGGGGTTGGAGAGAGGGGAGTTGAGTTGGGGAGGGGGGTCCCCCCCCCACCCCCCAGCGGCCTGGCCCTGAAGAAGCACCGAACTCCGGGGGTGGGAAAGGAGAGTTCTCAATGTGGGAGCAGCAAGCAGGGAGGGAGGGGGGAAGTGGGGGGCTCTCTGGTTGTTGCGGAGGCTGTTGAAGGCTCCTCGCACTGCCCCGCGCGTGTGCGGTGTGGAGTCTCCAACTCCAGGCCCCTGGGAGTCACCCCCAAACCTTCCCCGCAGGGCGCTCTCTTGGCTTGCTGCAGGCTTGGCATCCATCCTCTCTGCTCCCTTCTCCCCCTTCCCCCCCCAAATACTTGGGGGGGCTTTGGGGAAGGGGGGAATTTGGTGGGGGAGGTGGATAAGGCAAAGGACACAAAGCTGGGGGGGTCTCCCCCCACCCCCATGCTTGCCACGGGCGCCTCAACTCCCACGGGCCATGCTGGAGCCCCCGGGGTGACCGCTGAACCCCACCACGCATTGGGGGAGCAGACAGCACCCCCTTTCCTGCCTTCCCACAGCTCAGCGCTCACTCCGGAGCTGCGGGGAGCGGGGGGGGGGGGGACCCCACAGACACCTCAGTCCAGCCGAGGGGACCCAGGGACTCTGCGGGTCCTCAGGCCAGAGGTCTGGTGTCCGCGCAGCACCCTGAAATAAACCAGCCCAAATAACACCCCGCATTACCGGGGGTGGGGGGGTGTCCCCAAGAGTCTGGGAGGCCCGAGGCCAAGAAAAACACTTAGGGGAGCACTGCCCCCCACGCCCCTACCACAAGCAAGCACCCGGATCTCATGAGCCCCCTCTTCTGCGGTTTCCTAACCAGATCCACACACTGGTGGACAAGGCCGGGGTGGGGGGGATGGAAGCCCAGGCCAGGCCTGGCCGAGTTTTTAGGGTCCTGGGGCGGGGGGAGGAGGTGAGGGGGGGTGTCCCCTCTTTCTCCAGAGAAAAGATAAAGTTGGTAGCTTCTAGAGTTCGAGAGGTTTCCTGCCAAAATGTCCAGCAGCGTGCTGAGTCTGAGTGTGTAACATAGCCATTCACGCCCCAGAGCCATGAAACGGAAAAACAAGAAGGGGATCAAATGTGTTTCTTTTTTTGGGGGGGGGGGTGGAGGAGGGATGGGACCCTCAAATATAAGCAGGTCGATGCAAAGACGCAGAAAGCAGACGCCGCTCCAACGTGGGTGCTGCGCTCAGCCCGGGCCGGGCCGGCTCACCGGGTCCCCACCGGCTCCGGTCCCCGCGTATTTCGGGGTGCAGGGACTCCCAGCTCCCCAGCTGCGAGTTGAGAGCTAGCGCAGAGGGCGGGCGCAGCAGAGTCGGGGTTCTCTCCAAGACGGGTGGGGGGTGGTACCCCCCCAAAACTCTTTCGAAGTGGAGCTCCTGCTGGCCCGCGGGGTGGGTGCACCCCGGCTCTGGGTGGGTGGGGGGGCTCTCCACCCGCCCCCCCCCAAGGTTTGCTTTCATGAATTTTTTTTTTGTTTCTCTTGAAAGAAAGAGACAGTGGTGAGCAAACAGGTTTGGCGAGGGGGGGGGAGGGTGCCCCCCCAACTCCCCTCAGCCCCCCCCCAGCCCCTCCGGGGATTCCTTTTCTATTTTCTCTCTCTCTCTTTTTTGTCGGCGCCTGACTTCAAAGTCAGTTAATCGGCTCCCGTCAGCCGCCCGTGACAAGGGGGATTTGGGCTGTTTGTTTTAGGGCGAGTTGTGGCTGGGGGGGGGGGGACCCTCCCCCGTCCTCCCTCCCCCCTCACCGTGGGAGGAGGGAAACTGAGGCAGGTCCCACCAGGAGGGGGTAGAGTGGGGGGGCCAGGCCGGGACCAGAGACTTGGGCCCTGGACTTTCAGATGGGGCGCACCAGCCATGAAAGGGGAGTAATAATAATAATAATAAAACAAACTAATAACAATAACCCCAAACTCCACCGCTGTGCTACACGCACAGGTCCAGGGGACCCACGGCCGCCCTCCCCCCTCATTTTGAGCCCTTCTTCTCGCCATCGGTGCACCCCAACTCCTTCCTATCCCCCCCAAAAATCTTGGAACAATCTGCAATCCATTTTATCCCATTTCTGCTCCCTTCCCCGCACCCCCTCTCTCGATTTCCAGCCTAACTTTCCTTGGGGGTCCGGGCTGGGGTACCCCACCTGCGCGCACACGCACGCACGCACACACGCACACACACCCCCGTTGCCCGTGGGGTTCCTCAATGGGGGCGCTCCTGGACGCCGCGGGATACCCCATCTTCGCTTATGTTCAGGGACACTGAGCTACGAGGGAGCGCATGGAAGCTGACAGGACTGTCAGGACGGATCAGATAGCAGCTCGGCTTGCCACCGCCGCCGCCGCCGCTTCTGGAAGTATCCACCGCTCCCCTCCACCCCACCCCCACCCCCCCAACAACCTGGCGGTCACTGGGAGGCCAGTGACTCCCTAATTGTCTCCATTTGTAAGAGGGGTTTTGTCATGCAAAGCGAGCAAGCCAGGCTCCCCCCCTCCCTACTTCCCCCCCACTCCCAGTCTGCCTTTGTTTACCTTTGGCTGATCGCTCATTTATTTATCCATCTATTAATTTATAGGCATTCCCCCCCCCCCCAACCCCATTCACAGGGCCGTGTGTGTTAATTGTGTTACACCATTTAATTCGAACACGAGTCTCCAAAGAGCTCTTAATGAGAAAAGCGTGGACAACTCCCCTTGCTCCGCTATTCAGCCCGGCCAGATGGACAACTGCTAACTTGTTGTGGGTTTTTTTTTTTCCCCTTTGGGTTAACACAAATAATAATGAAAATCTCCCTCTTTTGACAAGGGGGGGGAAGTCAAATTTTAAAAAAAAAAAAAAAAAACAAGGGCTCAGAGGAATAGGGCTGTAAATAGCACCCCAAGCCCTTGGCATTGTGTGGGGTGCGTCGGGGTTGGGAGTCTGGTGAAAGAGTCTAGCCACAAACTCTCTAAATCCTTCAGGGGCCTCTCCCCCCACCCCCCACCCCCCAAATCGAAGCCTGGAAGGAAGGAGGGGGGGAGCATTTGACAAACATAGGCAGAAAAACGAGTATAGCAGGGATTTTTTTTTTTTTTTAAAGAGGGGTGAAACTCCTTTGATTTTTTTTTTTTTTTTGGAGAGCAAATCCTAAATAATTGGTTTGGGGGGTCAACACGGTGCTCCTAGAGGAGCACAGTCGCCTCCAAGGAAGGAGTTCAAATAAAGAGGGGGGTCCGGTCCCCCCTCCTCCCCCTCCCCTGCCTCCTCCTGGGCTCAGTTTTTTTTTTCTTTAAAAGTCCTTGGCCGGTCGGTCACTTTCCCCCCCTTTGCGCCTCTCTGCGGTTTCTATTTCTTTTCTTTTTTAACTTAGGAACCCCAGCTGTCTAGAAGCCAGTCTTTTTTTTGTTTTCAAACATCTTCAAAGAAGATAAATTCAGCAACAAGAACAACAACAAGAAACGAGATCCTTTCCACGCGGGTCGGCGTAGCGCGGACTTGGAACAGACTCCCACCAACCCGGTCCAGACTCACGCAACTGGTTCCCGGGGGGCCGGCGGCCGCACCCCACAAACCCCCCCCCCCCACTTTCCTTGGGATTTTTTTTTTTGAGATCTGGGACTCTCTCCTCTCTCTCTCTCTCTCTCCCTCCCTCCCTGAAGTGATCTGATGGCTTTGTCATCTCAAGGACGGGACACCGCGTCTAGCCTCTAACGGTTCTCTCTCTCTCTCTCTCTCTCTCTCTCTCTCCTCTCTCTCTCTCTCTCTCTCTCTCTCTCTCTCAATGACAAGATTGTCTTTCTTCCAAACGTCTTTGCTCAACAAATGAACAGAGTTCCGAGGTGCCACCCTCCCGCCCCCCCATAACCCCCACCCCCCCCCCCCCGAAGACGCAGGCCAACACATTCATCACCGTTAGGATGTTTTTATTCTTTAAAAAAAAAGAAAAAGAAAAAGAGAGTTGCCGCGGTTCCTGGCTTTCTACTTCCCGACTTTCGGACAGTTCCCCTCCCCCGGCTGCCTACGCGTCGAAAAGCTTGCTTTGGGGGGAGCACTGTTTGACACAGAGTCAAGGGGGGGGTGTCCTTTAGAGTTCCCCACCCCCCCTTTTTTTTTCTCAAAAGCAGCCGCACTGGTTTCCTTTCTGAAGTCGGGAACTTTTCCCACCACACACGTGCGTGCGTGTGCGCACACCCAGACACACACACACGCACACGCACACACACACGCACACACACACACACACACGCACACACACATACACACGCGCGCGCGCACACACAGGCCGAGCGAATCCCTCCCTTCGGACGGGGGGGGGGGGGGTGGGTGACAGGTGCTAACTTGGCTCCTCTCCTTCCAGGGGAAAAGAAATTTAAACCAAACCAACCACGCACAGAGAGAGAGATGCACATTCTAGAGAGTTCCAAGCTCCCAGGCGGCGGCGGTATCAAGAAAGCAAGAAAAAAGAAATAAGAAAAACCTGCCTGCTGTTTTCGTTGTTGTTGTTGTTCTTGTTTTGTTTTTTTTTTTTTTGTCCAAAGGGGGTTACAGTCAGAGTGACTTTGGGGGTGGGGTGGGGGGAGTTGAAGAGTTGGAGTGGGGTGAGGGGGAGTGGTAGCTCTGTCATCCAGTTTGGCAAGTTTTCCCGGCACATGGCTGTCCCTTGGGGGTGGGGTGTGTGGGGGTGGGGGGGGGGGGAGGAGGGGAGTCTGCAAAGTAAGAGGGGGCGGGCTCTTTCCTTCCCCCCCCTCCACCCCAAGGAAGAGAGAGAGGAGGAGGAGGAGGAAGGGGAGGAGGTGACCAAGTGGGGGGGGCCCCCAAAGTCAAAGAGTCTCCAGTTGGGGTGGCCGGCTGGGGAGGGGTTTTAGGGCTGACTGACCCACGCGGACATCAGCAGATGGGGGGGCACGTCCCCCCTCTCTTGCCCCCTTCCCCCTTCCCTCTCTCCAACCCCCCCCAAGTTCCAGGCCCCCCCCTGGCTGGAGGAGGAGGAGAAGGAGGAGGAGGTCCAGTGCCAGGTCCCCCCCCCCACACCCCCCTTCCTTCCTCTCCAACCCCACAAGTTCCAGCCCCCCCCAGGCTGGAGGAGGAGGTCCAGGGGTGGGGTGGGGGGGGGTGTCTGCCTGTGGGGGTTACATGGCGGCGGCGTGGGCCGAGGCGTAGGGGTCTAGGCCAGTCTTGGTCATGCCGGGGAAGAGGATGTAGGCCACGGGGGGCTGCAGGGTGGAGGCGGCGGCGGCGGCGGACCAGGCGGAACAGTTACAGGGCACCACGTAGCCGGGGTTGGTGGGGGACGGGTGGGTGTGGGTGTGCTGGCCGGGCAGCCCAGGCCCCCGAAGGCTGCGGCGGCGGCGGCGGCGGCACCTCCTCCTCCTCCTCCTGCGGTCTGGTGGTACCCGAGGGTGGAGGCGTAGGGCAGGGCGGCGGCCAGGGCGGCGTGGTGGGGCGCCCCGGAGGGGTCCCCCATCTTCTGCAGGGCGGCGGCGGAGCCGAACTGCGCGGGGTCGAGCAGGGAGTAGGGCGCGGGCCGAGGCGGAGGCCGAGACCGCCGAGGGCGGCAGGAAGGCCCTGGCCTTGTCCGGGGGGCCCAGCAGCGCCTCGGGGGCCCCCACCACGGCCGCCTTGAGCGCGGGTGCTCGTCCCCGGCCAGGTAGGGCAGGGGGAAGACGTACCTGTCCTTCTTGAGCAGGTGCTTGGGCTTGCGGCGCGGCCGGTACTTGTAGTCGGGGTGCTCCTTCATGTGCTGGGCGCGCAGCCGCTTGGCCTCGTCGATGTACGGCCGCTTCTCCGCCTCCGACAGCAGCTTCCACTCGGCGCCCAGCCGCTTGCTGATCTCCGAGTTGTGCATCTTGGGGTTCTCTGGGCCATCTTCCGACGCTGGCCCCGGGACCACACCATGAAGGCGTTCATGGGCCGCTTGATGTGGTCGACGGCTTGGACATGGTCTCTCTCCACACCCCCCGGGGGTCCTCCTCCTCCTCCTCCTCCTCCTCCTCCTCCTCCTCCTCCTCCCCCGGGGGGGGGGGGGTGGCCCGTCCGTCGGTCGGTCGATCTGTCCTTCCCGAGTCCGAGCGAGCTCCACTGGGTGGTGGTGGTGGGGGGGGACTCCCCCAAACTCCTCCGATGAGTGGAAACCAGACGACCAGGTGGCGATGGCGGTGGCGATGGCGGTGGCGATGGCGGTGGCGGTGGCGGTGGCAGTGGTGGTGGCGGTGGCGGTGGTGTCAGACCCCCCAAGCTAAGCTCTCCAAGTTGGGCCGCCCATGCTCATCCGGAGCCAAGTGAGGTCCGGCACCCCCCCAAAAAAAAGGATGATGGGGGGGTGTGGTGGCCCAGACAGGGGCCAGGCACCGGTGGGGTGGTGGGGTGATGGGTGGGTTTCCAAGGTGGCACCCCGAGTGTCCCTCCGGAGGAAGCAGCCGGGCGATCGGTGCCAAGGTTGAAGTTGTCTCTCTCTCGGTCCGTCCGTCCGTCCGTCTGTCGGTCCGTCCGTGTGTCGGTAGAGGATCCCGGGGCGGCGGGTGCCCGGCCCCCCTCTCCTCCTCCTCCTCCTCCTCCTCCTCCTCCGCTGCGGAGCGAGAGCTGGCGATGGTGGCGGAGTCTCGGCAGCGTGTGTGGCGCCCAGCACCTGGCTGGCTGAGGACTCGGGGAGGCTTGGGGAGGGGTGAAGGGTGGGGGGGGGGGGGAGAGGGGAGGGAGGGGAGGCGGGAGGGAGGGAGGGGGAGGAACCCGAGCCCTGAGCCGTCGTCGTGAAGTTCAAAGGCGAGGTGGGCCGGCCTGGGCGCTGACATAAGCGCGTGGGAGGCGGCGACTCCCCAACCTGGGCGCCAATCCGCAGCCCCGGAAGGCGGGGTGGGGGGGGTGCACCTGCCAAGGGTGGGGGGGGAGAGGAGAGGGGAGCTTCATTGGTGGGGAGGGGGGCTGGCAGAGGTGTGAAGGGGGAGGGAGAGGGAGGGACCGAGGTGGACAGAGCTCCCCACACTTGATGGGGGGGGGACAGTGATCTGGGAACCCCCCCTCCCTCATCACCATTCCTATCTCCAGAGGGGAGCTGGTGTGTGGGGGGGTGATGCCTGGGATGACCTCACCCCCCCCAAGGGGAACAAGAATAAATCAAACTCGGGGGGGGGGGGGAAAGGCGAGGGAAAGTTTTCTTCCCACCAGATGCCCGCGGTGGCTCCCGGGCGGGCTCTGAACTGCTCAGCCTCCATCTCGGGAGGGCTGGGTGCCGGCCCGTCAGAGGTTCGAATCCCTGCTTTGTGTGTGTGGGGGGGGACACACTTGAGAAGCCACCCCGATCTCGGCTTCGGTGCAGGGGTGGGGGGGACACGGTTGGTGGGCACGTGCCAGTTGAGCCAGTTTCCCCCGCGGTCCAGATGGGCAATGCTGTGTCACGGAGCCATCAATGATCTCTACCTGTTCACCCCCCTCCTCTCAACGATCCCCCCCCCAACTGGACAGGCCTGGATGTAGATGGTGGGGTAGGGAGGGGGCCCTCAGGCTGTCCCCCCCCAACCCTGGCTGGTTTTCCCTTTAGGACACTTCTCCCTCCAGTCAGATGAGCTTTCTTTTTTTTGGGGGGGGAGGAAGAAGACGAAAGAAACGCGTGGCGCGGACCCGAGCCGGCTGCCTTGAATAATTGCCGGCCCCGGTGTGAAATGCCCTGGGGTGGGGTGGGGGGGGTATTTGTTAATGGAGAGCCATTCTCCCGGCTGGGCAGCCCTGCCGGTGTGCTGGGCTCATTGGCTTTTGTACCAGCCTCTCTCTCTCTGGAGGACGGGCTCAGGAAGGGGAGCGCTGCCCCCAACCCCACTCCCGACTTGGAGAAGCTGGAATGGAATAGGGGTGCGGGGACGGGGAGGGGGGGCTGGAGGCAGGTAGGGGGGAGTTGGGGTGGGAGGGTCTTTCTGTAGGATGTACCCAGTGGAGTTTGGGGACTTCGGTTCTTCCTCTGATGATTAGGAAGGGGTGGCGTGCCCCCCCCCGCCCCCGCCCCAGACCCCCCCCTCAAGAATTCCCATTTTAGGGGTTAGGAAAACAGATGCGACTGGGGGTGAGCTGGGCGGGTTGGCGGTGTTTCTCCCCACCCAATTCTCAGATTCGATTTGGGGGTGCTTCAGCCGCAGGTGAACCCCCAGACCCACTCACCCAGGAATTGCCACCAGTTTTGGGGGGTTCATGAGGGAAACAGTCTCATTGTAGAGCTGGCGGGGGCTGGCGGGGGCCACCGGGGACCCCACCTGTCCGCACCCTCTCCTGGCAGTACTCAGATGTGTGTGTGTGTGGGGGGGGGGTAAGGCGCCCTAGGTTTAGGACCTGGGAAATGCTCGAGGGCTGGCTCCCCTCTCCGGTTCCCCTCCCTCAACCAGATCCTTTTGGGGTGTTTGCCAAGAGGTTTGGAGGGGGCGTGCCTCTCCCCACCCCCCTCCAATTATTCACAGAGGGTCTTCTGCTCTACCTCCACCTGTGCCCCACCCTAGGGCTAGCCACTGAGGAGGAGGGGGAGGAGGGGGGGGAGGAGGAGGAGGAGGATTTGGGGGGGTGTTTGAAGTGAGGGAGCAGCTTCGGGGTAGAGAGCCCTGACTTCCACAGGTTCAATGCTCTCCCCCCCCCCCATGCCTGGTGAGCCTCTCCACCCCACAGCTCCCTCCCTCCTCCTCCCCTC
>NC_063186.1:3937762-3938385 GCF_023159225.1 Perognathus longimembris pacificus
CCGAGGCTGGCTTTGAACCACGATCCTCAGGCCTCAGTCTCCTGAGTAGCTCGGAGAACACTAGCTGGAGCCACCCGTGTAGATGCAGTTTTCAACCTGGTCATGCGATTCTATTGCTACTTCTCCAAGGGCTGTGTATTGAATTAAAAAGAACAACAACTTAGTTTCCCAGACCCATAACAAGCAACAAGAAAGTAATAGTGTCCCATCGGTGCAATGTGGCACATTAACAGAGCCGAAGACGAGAATCGTAGGATCATCTCCATAGATGCAGGAAAAAAAGAAAAGCCTTTGACAAAAATGCCATCATCTGTTCATGCTAAAAGCTCTGGAGAAGCTAGGGATAGAAGGAGCGAGCAACACTATAGTAAAGGCTACATCTGTCCAACCAGCAGCCAGCAGCACACCAAATGATGGAGAACTGAACCTGTCTCTGTTTGCAAGTGGCAGGATCTGGGCTACACCCCAAGCTCTGGTATTGACCACGCTGGCTAAAGAAGCCTTCCTGTCTACCAACGAGGCACGATCAGAGAGGGAAATGGGGATCAACAGTCCCATTCGCAGTAGCTTCAAGAGGAAAAGGAAAACACCGAGGAATAAACCTACCAAGGATGCAAACCCAT
>NC_063186.1:3938485-4015985 GCF_023159225.1 Perognathus longimembris pacificus
TTTTTATTTTTAGTGTTTGCCAGTCTTGGGGCTCGAACTCAGGGCCTGAGCACTGTCCCTGCTTTTTTTTTTTTTTTTGCTCAAGGCTAGCACTCTGCCACTTGAGCAACAGCGCCCCTTCTGGCCTTTTCTGTTTATGTGGTGCCAAAGAATAGAACCCAGGGATTCATGCATGCAGAGCAAGCACTCTACCACTAGTAGACTAGTAGTAGCCATAGTCCCAGCCTAGAAGCCATATATATTTGGTCAGGTGATGTGAGTTCAGTTTTCACGGCTTTTGGAGGCTGGCTTGCAAACTGAAGGAAATCACAAACACAGGGCAGATCCCACAAGTCAGAGTCACAGACAAAACTCTGACGGGCGTGTTTAAAACTCCAGACGGTCAGGGGCCGATACCAGGAAAATGGGTTAATTAAGAGCAACCACCCCCAAGATATTAGGGTAATTAATGAGCTATAGAGGATATTGTATTCACAGTAAGAGAGACACTGAAAAGTTTTTCTCTTCTTGTCTACACTTTCTTTTCCCTCCCTCCCTCCCTCCCTCCCTCCCTCCCTCCCTCCCTCCCTCCCTTCCTTCTGTATGTATCTGTCCTGGGGCTTGAACTCAGGACTTAGACGCTGTGCCAGAGCTTTTCCCCTCCAGTCTCGCACTCTACGGCATGAGTCACAGATCTACTTCTGGCTCTTTTTGGTGGTTCATTGAGACAAGAGTCTCATGGCCTTTCCTGCCCTGGCTGGCTTTGAACCTCTATCCTCAGATCTCAGCCTCCTGAAAAGCTAGGCTTATAGGTGTGAACCACAGGTGCCCAGCTCAGGCTTCATTTAAAAGAAAATTAAAACTCAAAGGACAGTTTGGATAGTGGAATGGAAATTTGGGGGGGAATAAGTTTAAAAAAAAAAATCCGAGTTGGGAAATTGTCCCAGAAGGGAAAAGGAAAACACAGGGCCCCTGATCTCAAGTCTTATTTTTAGAACCACCCCGCCCCAAAGTGGAAGAAGAAAGTAATAGAAGAAATGAAATGGAAAGACATTTAGATGGTGCTGGTGGCTCACGCCTGTAATCCCAGCCGCTCCGGAGGCTGAGATTTGAGGATTGTAGTTCAAGCCAGGCAAGGAAGTCTGTGAGACTCATTATGTCCAATGAACACCAGAAAAATAAAAAGCCAGAAGTGGAGCTGTGGCTCAAGTGCTAGAGAGCGCTAGCTTTGAGCAAAAGAAGCTCAAAGATAGCACCCAGGCCCTGAGTTCAAGTCTCAATACCTGAACCAGAAAGAAAAGTGAATTAACCTTTGTCTTTCTCTACAAATATATATATATATATATTATTTATATGAATATGGTCAGAAATTTAGACTGTTAGGAAAAACGCACCATTGTTAGCCAAGTAATCAGGAAGAGCCTTCGTCCACCATCTAGCTTGGTACTTACAAGTTTGCAAAACGTGTTCACATTTCTTGTCCGTCTTTTTAAAAACCCTTAGAATGACCTTGTGAGGTAAACAGGACAAACACCATTTCTATTTCTCCCTGAGTAAAGGGGGACACTAAGCAAGTTCACGTTTCTCCCAGCTGGCTCTCGGTCACGTTGGTCATGCGTGCGCGTTTGGTTCGGGAGGGCAATCTCACGGCACAAAATCGCCACTGGAACCACAGCATGTCATAAACACTGTCAGTTGATGGCCTTAAGGAAAGAGCTGGGTAATTTTTTTTTTTTCTAATTCCCTCCATCCCAAAATGATCGGGGGAAGGTGGATGTCTTCATCATTGGGTCTTTTTTTTTTTTATTGGTCGGGTGTGGGGCTTGAACTTGGGGCCTGGGCGCTGTCCTGAGCTCTCTTGCTCAAGGTTAGCTAGCCCTCTACCACTTGAGCCTCAGCGCCACTTCTGGTTTTCTGGGGGGTTCATTGGAGAGAAGAGTCCCGTGGACTTTCCTGCCTGGGCTGGCTTTGAACTGCCATCCTCAGATCTCAGCCTCCTGAGTAGCTAGGAGGACAGGTGTGAGCCACCAGTGCCCGGCTCACTGTTGGCTGCTGTTGTTGCTGTTGTTTTTTAATTCCCTACAACCGTTGGCTCTGCGCTGTGTAGACAAGTTCAGCCTCTCCTGTCGCGTTTCAAACAGCTCTCAACTGGCTGTGTAGGCTGGCTGGGAAAATGGCTCCTGGCAACTTGCTAATAGCCTGGGAAATGGTTGAGTAGTGTTGTTTGCCCTCAAATGCAAAATAAGAACTCAAGGACCAACTAGTCTTAAGTGAATTATTGACACAGCCAGCGGCAGGCCTGAAGGGGTTGCAATTAATACCCACTCCCTCCCTCCCTCCCTTCCTCCCTCCCTCCCTCCTCCCTCCTCCCTCCCTCCCTCCCTCCCTCCCTCTCTCTCTCTCTCTGGCTTGCTAATCGCCAGGATCACCGGACAGGGGTAGAGACTTCCCCTTTGATTTTGACACTCCTTTTCTCCTCCCTCTAAATAAAAGCACAGTGTGGTTGTTGTTGTTGTTTTAATATTGCATAGACATCAAAGGAGAAAGAAAAAAAAAAGCTGGTGCCTGTCCATACAAGCAATGGTCGACCACGTTGGGGGGGGGGTGTGGCAGCAGGAAGCAGGGTGTTGGGGGGGGGTGGTTTTTGATTCGGGGAGAAATGATAAGGTTCATCTGCATACAAAAGGCTGAATGGAGAGGCGGCTGGGTGAAGGCTGGGTCCACACCCAGATGGATTTTTAATTCTGAGGGAAGAAAAAAAAATATATATATATAATACCATGGCTCACACAAAGTGATAACTGAGCCTTTCTTTCTTCCAACTCAGACCCAAATATGATTTCCATTCGTGCATCGGAGGAGAAGCAAATTATACAGAATTTCATTCTGCGGCATAATAATAACAATAATATATACATACATATATATAAAGAACAGCTGCGCGCTGAAGAATGCTACCATAGGCAGTGTAATTACTGAAGGGCAGAAAATACACTTCCAGTGTCTAGCTCATCACAAAACCTGATTGTGGGCCAGGTATGGGGGGGGGGGGCACCTGCAGAGGCCGAGCTCAGGACCATGGACAGCTCCTAGGTTCTGGGTTGGTGTTTGTTTCCTGGATGGTTGGAGAATGCACCTGGTATGGGATGCTGAGGTCTGGTAGACACTGAACCACATGGTTAATTATATGTCTTGGAAGGTCAGGACGCCCAGTTATAAACCATAACAACGGGGGGGGGGGGGAAAGAACACCACCAAAATTCTAATTGTTGTTCAATTGGCCCAGCTATTGAAGCAGCCAAAAGAGGGCTTCTGGTGTTTTCTTGAATGTTCCTACTTTGAGAATTCTGCCATTCCACCCGTGTGTGGTTCTTTCTCCATTTTATAAAATGGAGATTTTATAAAATATTCAGAATCAGAGGAAAAGCTCAGTGGGAAGTGGGGAGGGGAAAAGCGAAGCAATGATTGGAACAGCTGCTAATACCTTGGTGGAATTTTCTTTTCTTTTCCTCTTCATCCCTCCTTCCCTCATTTCCTTTCTCTTCCTTCCCTTCTCATTTTCCATTTCCCCTTTCCTTCCTTCCTTCCTTCTTCCCTCCTTCCCTTCTCCCTCTCTCTCTTCCCCAATTCTCTCCTCTCATATTATTATTATTATTATTATTATTATTATTATTATTATTATTATTTTGCCTGTCCTGGGACTTGAACTCAGGGCCAGGGTGCTATTCCTGAATTTTTTTTTTTGTTCAAGGCTTAGTGCTTTACTACTTGAGCCACAGGAGCCAGTTCCAGCCTTTTGGTGGTTAATGAAAGATAAGAGTCTCACAGACTTTCCTGCCTGGGCTGGCTTTGAACTGAAATCAGCAGATCTCAGCCTCCCGAGTAGCTAGGATGACGGGTGTGAGCACTGGTGCCTGGCTTAAAACCTCATTTTTCAAGAGTCTTTTCTGTTCTCTTTTGGTGGTACCTGGGCTTGAACTCGGGGCATGAGCCCCCAGTCCCCAGGCCCCTTTGGCTTTAGTGAGAGAGTTTAAGCCACAGGGGCTACTTTGCTAGGTGGTTTTTGCCTTGTGGCAGGGCTGATCTCGCTGAAAAGGAATCAGAAATTAGTTTTTATTCATTACCTCAGGAGAAGTTTCCCTCATTGTTGAAAAGTCCCTGTGAATAATAGTAACTTCTAATGGGGTCATTCTGGAACGTTTAAAATGTAATTAGAAACCAGGTAAAGGGTAGAAAACGGAGATTTCCTTACTTGCAACGGAACCTTCAGGTGTAGTCCTTTATGAGCCCCCTCTCTCTCTTCTGATGGTTCATTGGAGAAAAGAGTCTCATGGATTTTCTTGCTAGGGCTGGCTTTGAACCACAGATCCTCAGATCTCAGCCTCCTGAGTTGCTACTATGACAGGCGTGAGCCACCGGCGCTGGACTCAAAGTCCCGTCTAAGATGTTTCTTGCTTTTCTTAGTGCTTGCCCGGGGCCCTGCGGGTCCCCCTCTCCCCAATCAATGAAGCATTTTGCCCTTGTAATAACTTTCAGAGCAGTGTCCGGGCCATTCTAGTGAGGGTCTAGAAGTTTCTGATAGAGAGGAGAGGAAAACGAAGCTGAGACGAACAAGCTTAGTTCTTAGCCTCAGGCTGAGCTGAACTTTTGTTAGGTGTTGAATTAGATTTCTGTTTTCTTTTCTCTCTCTCTCTCTTTTTTTTGGGGGGCATTAAACGCAATAAATATACTTGGAGGGTAAGAGTTTATATATATTTTATGTACAGACAGTTTGAAAAATGTACTTGCATGTTGTCAAGAGTCCCTGACTTCATTTTGCTCAACTAGAACATTAATATCTTGACTCCCACTTCTAGAAATGAGATATATGCAAGTGTTCCAAAAGAGAGAGATCGGGAGAGAGAAAAAAACTATATACAAATGAGCTGTGCATTCAGATTAATTACAGAGTCTTTGGCAATGGGTCCGTACATGTCAAATGATCATTGAAGATGAATCACAGCTCGTCTGGAAGGGCTGAGGTCATTTTAAGCGTTACAAGTGGAGTTACGAGGATAATCGAGTCACAACAGCCCGCAGAGGGTGGTTGGGAAATTCGGAAGCTGAGCACATGGGTGTCAGGCCCTCTGAAGGGTGACCAGTGAGCTGGGGAGGGGGGCGGGAAAAAGCAGGGAAGCAGAGCCCTTTACAAAGCAGTCATTCATTCATTCATTCATTCATTCATTTATGCTGGTCCTGGGGCTTGAACTCAGAGCCTGGGCGCTGTCCCTGAGCTCTTCAGCTCCTGGCTAGGGCTCTACCATGTTAAGCCACAGCTCCACTTCCGGTTCCCTGGTGGTTCATTGGAGATAAGTGTCTCATAGACTTTCTACCAGGCTGGCTTGGAACTACGGTCTTAGATCTCAGCCTTCTGAGTAGCTAGGGAGACAGGTGTGAGCCACCAGTGCCCCCCTTTGCTTATGCCGGTCAAGTGAAAATTATTGGGGAGAGCATGAAAGTCAGGGGTCCCAGGTTTTAGCGAAACAACACCATCCCAGCCTCCTTTCTACCTGTAGCTTTGTCAACGTGCTGTGTCACATTTCAACCCAAGAACTTTCCGACAACCCCCGACGGGAGAAGATTACAAGCCAAGCCCTTCCCTTCCCTTCTTCCGTCCGTCTGTCCTTCCTCCCTCCCTTCTTATTTCCTTCCTTCCTCCCTCCCTTCTTCCTTCCTCCCTCCCTTCTTTATTTCCTTCCTTCCTCCCTCCCTCCCTCCCTCTCTTCCTCCCTCCCTTCCTTCCTTCCTCCCTCCCTTCTTTATCTCCTTCCTTCCTCCCTTCCTCCTTCCCTTGCTACCTTCCTTCTTCCTTCCCTTCCTTCTTCCCTCCCTCCCTCTCTTCTCCCTCCCTCCCTTCCTCCCTCCCTCCCTTATTTCCTTCCTTCCTTCCTTCCTTCCTTCCTCCCTCCCTCCCTTCCTCCCTCCCTCGCTACCTCCCTTTCTCCTTCCCTCCCTCCCTCCCTCCTTCCCTCCCTCCTCCCTCCCTCCCTCCCTCCCTCCCTTCCCTCCCTCCCTCCCTCCCTCCCTCCCTCCCCCAATTCCTCTCCACCTAGACATTTCTTCCCCTCGCTCTGTCTCACCTGCCTGCTTTGAAAACTTCCCCTCTCTTTCAGACACACCCCAAACGTCCAGCCAACACATTTTGGCCAGGATCAAAGGCAGCTCAACTGTATCCTGCACACCAGCGCCGGCCGCCTGGGGGCCTCGGGCCTGGGGCCGCGGGCTCGCAGAGCACCTGCTCGGCTCATTTGTTCAGCTCCGTGCAGCTGTCAGGAGCCCAGGCTGGCTCTCGCTGGGGCTGTGCAGATGGCGGACTGACAGCTGTGGAACTCTCATTGCAATGGTGCATTTTCAAGGGGGCTTTGCAAGCTCACAGAAGAAGTGAGCACACACACACACACACACACACACACACACACACACACACACACACACACCTTCCTCTCCATTCCCAGGAACTGAGGTGGGGAGCTTCCTCACTCACGGACAGACTTCCCATGTCCTCTCTTCCTCCTCGCGGGAAACTCACCCCGCGCACCCTGGTTCTTTCCGTGTCTCCTGGAAGATGGGACTGGACATGGCTAGCACACATGCAAAAATCAAGACTCATCTTCCACTGAGCACTGTGGGACTTCGGGAAGGGGTGCAGCCCAGGGGCTAGGGGGGGACAGGAATCCTTTTCTGCTACGGGAATGGTGGTTGTATAAAGAGGAGCAAAGACAGGAAGAAGGGGGACTATTTTTGTTTTGGACAAATGCATTGTGGTGCCTTCGTGTGAGCCCCAGGTAGACAACACAGGGAGGAGATTGATTTCTAACCGCCTCCCTCCCTTCTTCCCCCCATTTCCTTCTTTCTCCTTTCTTTTCTTTTTTCCTTCCCTTTCCTTCCTTCCTTCCTTCCTTCCTTCCTTCCTTCCTTCCTTCCTTCCTTCCTTCCTCCCTCCCTCCCTTTCTTCCTCCCTCCCTCCCTCCCTCCCTCTTTCTTTCTGTTGTTGCTATTGTCTGAGACCGTCACTGGAATTGGTCCCTGACAGCCCTCCTTGGTGGGTGCTGTACCGACTGAGCCACGCTCCCACCCCAATGGTCACGGATGCTCAGGGCCGCGAGTTTGAAGGCACACACAGACGGAGCACGTCAGGTGGTAGAGGCCTCTGATGGGAATGGACGAGATTAACTTCACAGACTGACTTCAGTATTCTTGCACAGTGAGACTATCGGGATTCAATAACACAGTCAAGGACGTGATTCATGGTTGGGAGGGCATTTTGCCAGCGCGCTAAACTTGTTAGGAGGTGCTTTATTTTTTCCCCCCCATATTGTCTTTCACCTTATTAACTTACATAAATGCACTTGTATTGGAGGTCCAGTGGGTGTACATCACCTAGAGTAGCAAACCCAGACAACAAGTATCACTTCTGCACCATTCTCACAGAAATTCACACCCCCGATCAGCCTGAATATCTGACAGCAATAAATGACAGCGGTCACACACCAAAAAATATTTTCAAAACTCATATTCACATCATTCATTATATTTATATTTAAATATTATCTATTTAAGTGTCATATGCTTAAATATATAATGTTTAAATAGATAACATTTAAATATAAATCTATCAACCTAATTTGAAATATTTAATGTTTAAATATTTACATAGTGTCTATTTAAGTATACTTACATTTAAGTATTATACAATATTTAAGCACATTAATGATAAACGTGTTCATGTTTAAACAAAAATTATGTTAAAATATATTTATACGAGTAATTTTGGGAGTTAAGGGTCACTCTCCTAAAGGTTTTATTCTAGTCCCAGACATGATTCCAGTTGATAGATGTGTGTGTCTATGTACTTATTTATATTTGTGTATATTATTAGCCACGACCTGATCTGCTTAATTGTAAGAAGGGCTAGGAATTGGTTTGCAGGACCTAGGAAGGGAAGAAGGCTCAGGGAGGCTGGCGGGTATTGGGCGGGACTGAGAAGAAAGGCAAGATAAGGAGCAGATTCTGCCATAAGATTATTAGATTATGAGGCCGATCAGGTCACAGGTGTAGTGGTGGTGGTGGTGGGGGGGGTTGGACTTTTTTCTCCTTCCCTTCCTTTGTGGCTAACATGTTAGCCGAATCATTTGCATAACGAAATAGTTAAGATCAGCGAATGTCCCCCAGAAAATGAATACTATTGAAGCATCAATAGCCCCTGTGACTCTCTGTTCTGAGGTCCTTATCAATTTCCCTAATTAACATCTTCCTTTGCTGGGCGGTGTCATCTCAGCCTGGTGTCGGAGGCGTCTAGCTTCCTGATGTTGAAAGGAGACCCTTTCAACTCTGTGGAAACATCAATGTAATTTGTGTGACTTTATTACCTCCCTCGGATACAGCGACAGCTCGCCCTGTAGTCCCAAGAATATTATTGATAAACAAGGACTTGAATGTGTCCATGATTAAGAGTTCATCATTTCAGCCCCAGGGGAAGTTAGAAAGCTAATATTAGAAGTGTGTATGTGAGTGTGTGTGTGTGTGTGTGAAAAATGATGACTTATTCTGTGAATTTTCAAGCACATGGGAATTCAAATACAACGAAAGCGGAGGAGCTAACCATTAAAATTGGAAGAGATTGTCTGTCAAATGGAAATCAGGGACATTCCACATTCTTTTGGTTCAAGGACAATTACACGTTTGCTCTTCTACCCGGAATGGGGGTGAAATCGCTAAGGACTGAAGGCAGGTCCTTAGGAATGAAATGGAATCACCTTCTGATAGTATTTCTAGAAGTTTCTGTGGTCAGCCCATTGCAGGGGGGCTGGGGGGGGGAATGAATGTGTTGATTCCTCTCTGGAGTTGATCCAGAAGGAAATGGACGCGTGTGCTATGGAATGATCTGAAGCCTGTTTGGTTTTTGAATTCTCATTACCGAACCACCCAAATACCCTGCCATCTGCGGCCTGCATTTGGCTAACTCCTCACCACGAACATTTTCCACTGAAGCTCATTTGCTCTGGACTTAGAGGCTCACTGCGAAAGCTCTTCTTTGCTCATCAGCCCAACCACAGCATGAAATGAAGACAGGGGAGGGAGAGGGGGAGGGAGGAAGAGAAGGGGAAGAGGGGACTCGTTCTATATAAAGGAAAAAAAAACCACCACCCATCATTGGACTTCTTATGTGTTTTGGAAGCACTATTAATATTTCCTCCTACCTCTTCCTGCACAGCCGGCTTCCCCCCCCCTTTCTCTCTCCCACCCTCCTTCTCCCCCCCCCCACCATCCCCCCCCCACCCCATGCAGGCCAAAGTCTTGAATCAGCAGATTCAGGGCTTGAGCAGTAAAGAGCTATTGAGGGAGCAGACTCTGATAGCATTGCAGCCAAACATGGAACCATTTTCTGTGGCGAATCGCTGAGTTCTACCTGGTTATCTCCTGCCTAGCACATCACTTCCAAATGACATGCTCTCAGTCTGGGCAAAAATGAGAGTTTTTTTTTTTTTTTTTTAAAGAACTGGGATTTCAATAATATGTGACGAAAGGCTAAGATTATTTTCCGAGGTAGGGAAAAGGCAGGGCGGGGAGGAATGAAGGAGGGAAAGAGAGAGAGATGGAGGGAGGAGGAGGAAGAGGGAAAGGAGGAAGAGAAGGAGGAGGAGGAAGGAAAGGAGGAAGAGGAGGGAGGGAGGGGAAAGGAAAGAGGAGGAGAAAAAAGAGGAAGAGAAGGGGAGGAAGAGGAGGAGGAAGGAGGAGGAGTTGTATATTTCTTTAGAATAACTGATTGCGTGCATTTCTCTGGCTCGTTTGGCCACTCTTTCTCTACCTTTGGGAAATCCAAAAGAATAAGGCATCTAAATTTCCTTCTCTCACTTTCTTCTGTTTCACTGACAGGGACAGAGACTGTACAGTAAGCACCAGGGCCTGTCGGCAGACTCTAGCTTTGGAATTGGCCAATCAGGACACAGAGAAATCGTCCACTTTTGAAGTAAAGTTAGTAGGCAGCATCCTTGTCGACTCCCAAGTTGACAATGGATGGCCGCCATCTCCCTCTCAGGGTTTTTGTAGAAGAAATGAGGGCACAGTCAACTGTTTCCTGTCTGTAATTAATCCACACGGTTGCAATGGGGATTTCTCTTCATTTCAATGAGTGAACATGGAAGGGATGATAAATACCAAAAAATAAAATCAATAGCACATGCATCCTTGTGAGAGTTGGCTTGGGGTTGTTTTTCTTTTGTGCCCCTCCTGGGGCTTGAACTCAGGGCCTGGGCACTGTCTCTGAGCTCTTTTGCTCAAGGCCAGCACTCTTCTGCTAGAGCCCATCTCCGCGTCCAGCTCTTGGTGGCTCATTGGCCATCAGAGTCTCACAGGCTTTCCTGCACAGGCTGGCTTTGAACTCTGGTCCTCACATCTCAGCCTCCCTGGGCAGTTGGGATGGCAGGTGTCAGCCAGTGGTGGTCCAGCTCGTTTGATTTCGCTTTTTACTTCTAAAAAGCCCTGTGTCTCTGTAGAGGGAACTGAACAGAACCACGACTGAGTCAGGATGCTGAGCATCTTCCTCACAGGTAGGAGAAAACAGGCAGAATCAGAAATGGAAGGCTCTGCGCATGCCCACAGGCCCTACAGGGACAGGAAGGCTCTGCGCATGCTCACAGGCCCTACAGAGACAGGAAGGCTCTGCGCATGCCCACAGGGAAAGAGGAAGGTTCTGCGCATGCCCACATTCTCTTCGGAACCCTGCAGGCTGGCTTCTTTCCACCAGGGCTGTGCAGTTGGTCCCGGGCAATCTGCACCGCAGAGACCACCTGCCAATCACTTTAGTTATCAAACTTCTCCTGAAGAGATGCTGGTGGAGGGATTGCAGACTCTGGAGTTGATTTGGAAGGCTGCAGAGCCTGCCTTTGCTTGCAACCAGGAGCCAAGGCCTTAGCCAGGAGACGGTGGGGCTGATGGCAAAGCAATCCCAACCCTGCAGGGCTCTGGGACAAAATGAGGCCCCTCCTTTCCGAATTCAAGCATGGCATCCAGGGAGACCCTGATTTCCTCATTCCTTCCTTCGCCCTTCTCAGAGAAATGTGTCTCCCTCGCCTGGCAGACCCCATCTATGAGAATCTGAGAATCTCTCTCTCTCTCTCTCTCTCTCTCTCTCTCTCTCTCTCTCTCTCTCTTCTCTCTCTCTCTCTCATACACACTCTAGAATTAACATTAATCTACTTTTTCTTGGGGTGTCTTGTGGTCAAATGCTCCTAACGGTCTGCCCTTGGTGGTGGTGGTGGTGGTGGTGGTGTGTGTGTGTGTGTGTGTGTGTGTGTGTGTGTGTGTGTGTGTTAACTTTTTATTCTGTTCCAGTGGCCTTGGGTGTGGTAATCTTCATGAAGGTAAAGCAACGGCATGATCTGACTTTTTAGATTTCTCTTATTCAGCCAAATGCCATTATTTGAAAACAGATCTCATTGTCCCTGGGACTTCCTTGCTCTAACAGATTTCAAGACTCTCTTCTCGCTGCGTCTGGAATTCTCTGCAGACCGCGGTTGCATTGCTGCCGGCTTTTGTTTCTTGGCGTCTCTCATTCGGGAATTGCTGTGGTTTAAATGTTCGTTGTCTGCAGCAGAAATTCCTATGGAAACTTCCTGTACAGGGTGGGACTTAATCGAAAGGGTTAAATCCTGGGGCTCTCCCCTTTGCCCTCAGGAATGGATGGGTGTGGACAGGAGAAGGGCTTGCTGGAGTGAGCTGTCTCCCAAGCTTCTGCCCCCCATGAGAAATAGAGGACCCCCTCATTACCATCTTGGAACCCGACTTTTGCCTGAAGACTTCCTCAACTATGTAACTGTAAGAAACAGGTTCTGCTCTTGATAAATCGCCCAGCCTGTGGTCTTTTGCTACAGTAGAACAAAATGTGGATGGCAAATAGTAGGCCTCACCTGCTACTTGTGGGTTTGTGTCTTCCCCTCTTTGGTTTGCATTGCTCCTTTATGAAGCATGTCTTTCCTTTGTCCTAGCAGGTCTGTGTCCTGTGTCCATTGCCCACTGACCCTGACCGCAAAGGATTGGCATTTTCTCTAGGTCTCTAACAAAGTAGCTTTGAAAAATATTCGTCTGGTTACTCGCTTGTTCATTACTGAGTTTCAAAATCCTACTTTCCATTTTGGTCACAGTCGTAATCATGGAGTGGGTTTTCATTTCCTCCTGGGTCCATGGGTTCTTCTGGGTGCTGATTATTGCTCATGTGTTAGTCTCCCTTTGGGGTCCAGTTAGCCAAAGTTCTGGGTTACACACCCCCTTCTTTACCTTCCCTGGGAAGGAATAACTTCTCTTATCTAAAAACAAAAATCTCACTTCCATCCTTTTTTTTTTTTCTAGGAGACATTTTGCCAATCTGTGGAGTAATTAAAGTCTCCCATTATTAACAACTGGCCTAATTTTGCGGATTCCACAATCGCAATTAACATTTCTCTCTCTGATTCCTGGTCAGGTAGCGGTCACAGATCCTAGAATGGCTTTTTAATTATGTCAGAATAGAATTTCTACCCCCAGAGATGCTATTCTGATAAGATTTGTATCCCACCACCTTGTAGTAGTATGTCGCACCCAGCACTGTTACAAAAATTATTTATGTCCATCCACTTTACTGTGTGTGTGTGTGTGTGTGTGTGTGTGTGGTGTGTATTATGAAGCAGCGTATTCAAAATTTTCACATAGAGATTAAAAAGAAACACTGAGAAAATAGGACAAGATAATAAAGGGTCCCCCCTCAAAAACAAAAAGACCCCGCCATAATGCGCCCTCATGCTATAAGGACTATGGTAAACCTTTCTCGGGTTTCGACACAGCCAATATGCAGAAGAAAGTAGCATCGATCACGTGGTTTTACAGTCAAATTCACCAGTTGCCTAGAAAAGGCACGAAGGGGTCCATAGGGAAACCTGTCTCAAAAGCCAGGTGCTGGAGGGGGCTCACGACTGTCCTCCTAGCTACTCAGGAGGCTGAGATCTGAGGATCGCAGTTCAAAGCCAGCCCAGGTAGGAAAGTCCATAAGACTCATATCGCCAATGAGCCACCAGAAACCAGAAGTGGTGCTATGGCTCACAGTGGCAGAGCGCTAGCCTTGAGCTGAAGTGTTCAGGGACAGCACCCAGGCACTGGGTTCGAGCCCCATGACTGACCTGACCGCCGCCCCTCCCCCCCCCCAAAAAATGGTAGAGAGCTCTAGCCTTGAGTAAATAAATCTCAGGGGCAGCCATCAAGGCTTGAGTTCAAGCCCCAGGACTGACCAAAAAAAAAAAAGTATTGTTCCTCTAGTGTTGTCCATTTATTCTGGTCACCTGGGAAAATCCACAAGAGAGGGAGACAGAGCAGGGCCGGGGGGACTCGGGGGCTGGGGGCTAGGGGGGGCAGGGGGAAGGCTCTTCCATGGAGAGCTCTCTAGTTTATTGATCACACTCTCTTGGCCAACTGCCTCGTTGTATTTGCACACTTGGGCATGGTGCAGGCGTGGCCAGGCCCGCTTCACCCCCGGGGTGAAAGGAGAATGCCCACTGCTATGACACCCGATAAGTATTTCCCACTTGTCACTAGGAGCACCCCGCCCCCCCCCCGCCCCCCCCCGCCATCTGTCTCGGGAGCCATCTGACCCGAGCCACAACCACGAGGAAATTTCTCTGGCTTCTGTCTTTAGATAAGGGACGCTATCTGCCCCCCGAGCATATTAATGTATCCGCCACCGGCTGCGATGACCACTCGAGCGTCATGTTTAAATATAGCTGATAGTATCTGGAATATTCCTGTTCACTCTTGCCAGTGTGTATGTGTGTGTGTGTGTGGGGGGGAAGCATAGAGAATACCATTCCAGAGCGGCTCCGATGAGAAACAAAACCTCTTCTGTGCCTGGTCGGGCAGAGGTGGGGGCTGCGCGGGCCCAGGCTGCTAAGGAACCGACTGGAATGCGTCCCGGTGCTTTCTCTCTTGATGGACAGGGGGCCGGGGGTGGGGGGACACGGGGAGGGAGGTGGCGTGTCTGCTTGTGACCGAGCTGCAGCCTTCATCGAGCCCCTTGATGGCAACACGGCCCTTCTTGTAGTGGGGACCATGTTTGGGTCAGGCCAGAAGCAAGGACGTGGGAAAAGGAGGGTGGAAGAGTCCAGTGTCAACGTGATGGTGGTGGTGGTGATGGTGGTGGTGGTGGTGATGGTGGTGGTGATGGTGGTGGTGGTGGTGATGATGGTGATGGTGATGATGGTGTGGTGATGATGGTGATGGTGGTGTGGTGATAGTGGTGATGGTGGAAGTGGTGATGGTGATGGTGTGGTGATGGTGATGGTGATGATGGTGGTGGTGGTGGTGGTGGTGATGGTGGTGGTGATGGTGATAGTGGTGATGGTGGTGGTGGGTGGTGGTGGTGATGGTGGTGGTGGTGTGATGGTGGTGGTGGTGGTGATGGTGGGGTGATGGTGATGGTGATGATGGTGGTGGTGATGGTGGTGATAGTGCTGATGGTGGTGGTGGTGATGGTGATGGTGGTGGTGATGGTGGTGATGGTGATGGTGATGATGGTGGTGGTGTTGGTGGTGGTGATGGTGGTGGTGATGGTGATAGTGGTGATGGTGGTGGTGGTGGTGGGTGGTGGTGATAGTGCTGATGGTGGTGGTGGTGATGGTGATGGTGGTGGTGATGGTGGTGATCGTGGTGGTGATGTGGTGGTGGTGATGGTGATGGTGGTGATGGTGGTGGTTGATGGTGGTGGTGATGGTGGTGGTGATGGTGATGGTGGTGGTGATGGTGGTGATGGTGTTGATGGTGGTGGTGATGGTGGTGGTGATGGTGGTGGTGATGGTGATGGTGATGGTGATGGTGGTGATGGTGGTGGTGATGGTGGTGGTGGTGATGGTGGTGGTGATGGTGATGATGGTGATGGTGGTGATGGTGGTGGTCATGGTGATGGTGATGGTGGTGGTGGTGTGGTAGTGATGTTGATGGTGGTGGTGATGGTGGTGGTGATGGTGATGATGGTGATGGTGGTGGAGATGGTGGTGGTGATTATGATTGTGGTGTTGATAGTGGTGGTGACCACCCTTAAGCATTGTATAAGTTAGTGGACATTGGCTGGTTTTGAACCGCGATCCTCACATCTCTGCTCCCTGAGTTGCTAGGATGACAGGCGTGAGCCACTGTCGCCGGGCCTGTGAGTCCATTTCTCTGTTTGGACAATGTCACCCCTTCCTTGCGGTTCTCCCCTAACCCCCTCCCTCCCATCCCTGCCACTAGCAGAAGTCCTGTGCACTGAATAGAGCGCCCGCATTTATTCCCTCCTCCCTCCCTCCCTGTGCCCCCTTCCCCCCACCACTTTGTCTATAGAGTCCCCGTCCCTCCTTCCTTTTTCCTTGTTTTGTGTCATGGTGCTGGGGTGGGGTGGGGTGCATTCTAGGCAGTTCTCTATCAGACCTAGCTCGGTTTGGATTTTGAGGTAGGGTCTCACCACCTACCCCAGGCTTGTCATCCTGATCGCAGCCTCTTGAATAGCAGGGACTGCAGGGGTGAGCCACCCTGCCTGGCTTTAGCTAAAAATATCTGAGGTTTTCTCTTCTTTTCCATTGGTCTCCGTGTCTTGTTTTATGTGCCAGTACCATGCTGTTTGTGGTACTACAGTTCTGTAGTATAATTCAGTCTGGTATTATTGTGATACCTCTATCATTACTCTTTTATTCAGTATTCATTTTTTTCTATCTGAGGCCATTTGTACTTCCGTATGAATGTTTAAGATTTTTTCCCCCTTCTATTTCTGGGAAGAATGACGTTGGGACTTCAAAAGGAATGGCAATGCATCTGTGATCGCGTTGAGTCGTTAGCCATTTGTTTGGTCGTTTTTGAGGGTGTTAATCCTGCCAGTCCAAGAAATGTGGCCATCTCTGCATCTTTGGATGTCTTTTTTTTTGTTTTTTGGGCCAGTCCTGGGCCTTGGACTCAGGGCCTGAGCACTGTCCCTGGCTTCTTTTTGCTCAAGGCTAGCACTCTGCCACTTGAGCCACAGCGCCACTTCTGGCCGTTTTCTGTATATGTGGTGCTGGGGAATCGAATCCAGGGGCCTTATGGATACGAGGCAAGCTCTCTCGCCACTAGGCCATATCCCCAGCCCCTCGGATGTCTTTTTACCAGTTTCTTTTATTAAGGTTTTGCCATTTTCTTGTCGACATTTTTCACCTCCTTGATTGCGTTTATTACTATTTTTCTCCAGCCGAGTGTAATTTGAAGTGTTTTCCTCATTTCTTTCTCAGTCGGTCCACGAACAATGAGCTCGAGTTGGATATTCTAAGTGTCGGCGGAAGAGGGAGGATGTAGAATGGACAGGCAATGAAACACACCATCCTGAAGTGTATGGTTTTGACCCACAAACCTTGACCTTCTGGTGATGCAATCTATCCTCTTTATTTTTATTTAGGTTGTATTTTGTGTGTATGTGTGTGTGTGTGTGTTGTGTGTGTGTGGTGTGTGTGTGTGTGTTGGTCCTGGGGCTTGAACTTGGGGACATTGAGGAGCTTAGAGGAAGGGAAAGACTGCAGGTGGGAGATACTGTTTCTTTCTCGAAGAGCTTCCCGAAGCTCTGGGCGGTGTCTCTACAGTGCTGATGAATGCACAGACTTGTCAGAAATCCGCTGGTAGCTCACGCCTGTCATCCTAGCTACTTAGAGGCTGAGATAGGCGGATCGTGGTTCCAATGGAAGTCCATGAGACTCTGATCTCCAATTTAACCACCGAAAACTGGATGTGGAGCTGAGGCTCAAAGTGGTAGAACACTAGCCTTGAGCAAGAAGAGCTCAAGTCATAGTGCCCAGGCCATGAGTTCAAGTCCCACAACTGGCCAAAAAAAAAAAAAAAGAAAGAAATTTAAACATAAACTTGAAAATGTCCTTTCTGTCATTTGAACCCCTTCCATCTTTTTCTTCCTCATCTCGGCTGCTTTTAATTTTGCTAGAGGGGAGACCATATTCCTGACACCCTCATCATTTAACCTTGCACAGACACGTTTTGCCTAGGAAAAGAACTTTCTTTTTCTCCCCCACCACCACAAAATTTAATGCAGTGCTTCTTAGTCTTTAATAATTTAGGAAAGTTCAGCAACATCCTTCAAGTCATTATATTAAAAAAAAAAAGGGAGGGAGGGGGATTTTAGTGTTTTGTTGACTGAAATGCCATGAACTGTATGATTTAAAACTCATACATCAAGTTCAATAACATGCCAAGTGAAGCGTTAATCAATTTCGTGTAAATTTGCCGGGACGGGGGGGAAAACAACATATCATGTCTGAGAGATTCGGCAGCCAGGAGCCACAGAATCAAGGGGGGAGAGAATCAGGTGTGACCATGCGACCTGAGGTGGTTAGAGCTTGGGCAGGGGTAGGGGGCCAGGTCCAGCAAGGAGAGGGATGCAGTGATTTTTGTCATCATTGGCCCACAGGGTTTGTATGGAACAAACAAAGTGTATGATGTATTCAGATGTGTGTTGTGGTGTTTGTGGTGTGTGTGTGTGTGTGTGTGTGTGTGTGACAGTCCTGGGACTTGAACTCAGGGCCTGGGCACTGTCCCTGAGCTCTTCAGCTCAAGGCTGGTGCTCTACCACTTGAGCCACAGCTCCACTTCTGGTTTTCTGGTGGTTCATTGGGGATCAGAGTCTCATAGACTTTTCCTGTCTGGGCTGGCTTCGAACCATGCGCGATCCTCAGATCTCAGCCTCCTGAGTAGCTAGGATGACAGGCGTGAGCCACTGGGCACCTGGCAAAAACAAATAAATCTTCACCCCCCTAAATGAGATTGCAGCCACTGCTTGTTGGTTTCTGAGTCCTGAACAGAAAACCAAGACAGCACAAAAGTCAAATGATCATACGGTGCTAAGTGGGGGGCAGAAGACATAGGATATTTTAGCCAACACCTCCCCCCTGCCCCCCCAAAAAAACCAAGTCATTCCAAAGCAGTAATCAGACATCATACTATTGTGGCCTCATTCAAGTAAAATTAAATATTAAGTAAGGTTCAGTTATTACCTGTTTCAGAATGAAAGAACTCATTTTAGACTGCTTCCCCCGAAGGCGCTCCATTGCCAGAAAAAAAATCACCAACCTCCCCGCCCCCCCCACCCCGGCGATCAGTTCCTGGAGATTGTGTCAAAGGAAGTTGCACCCTCTCCATTCTACAAGAAGTGGTTGCCTTGAGATGAATTTCAAAGAAATTCCCCTGAAAGGAATAGGACAGCATTTAAAAAAATAAAATAGCCCAGCCTGTACACCCCAGCCCCAGCCGCCTTTATCACAAAGTGACTCCACTTACAGAGTTTGGAAGGCAAAGCTCTTCCTCCCTCCCTCCCTCCCTCCCTCCCTCCCTCCCTCCCTCCCTCCTTCCCTCCCTCTCTTCCTTCCTTTCACCCTTCCTACCTAACTCCCTCTCTCTCTTCTTCCCTCTCTCCCTTCCCATCTTCCTTCTGTCCTTCCCCTTCTTTCCTCCCTCCCTCTCTCCCATCTCCTTCCCTTCTCCCTTCTTCACCCCCCCCACAGTAAGGCCCCCTTGCCCTAGGAGGGCTTTAGGAAGGACAGCGGCCAGACGGGTCATTAACAAAGCAGCTGCGGCTTCGTCCTGCTCCGTGGGTCCCACACGCTTGTACGTACGTGTCCAGCTGACATGTCCTAGGGACACTCGAGCAGCGACGGACAAGGACAAGGACCTGAGGCCTCAGCCATGTCCTGTGAGCTGTGTTGGATGAAAGCCAGGTACCAGTGGCTCACACCTGTCATCCTAGCTTCTTCTCCGGAGGCTGAGATCTGAGGATCCGGGTTCAAGGCCAGCCTGGGCAGGAAAGTCCAGGAGACTCTGATCTCCAGTGAACCATCAGAAAGCCGGAAGTGGAGCTGTGGCTCAAGAGGTAGAGCGCCAGCCTTGAGCTGAAGAGCTCAGGGACAGTGCCTGGGTCCCGAGTTCAAGCCCCACAATTGGCAGAAAAGAAAATGTGAATTGAAGATTTTTTTTCATGTGTTTTTTCCTCCATGGAATTGTAAACCTTCTCCTTATTCTTGCTTTCTACCTGTGTGCAGGAATGGAAAAAAAAAACCACAGGGGCAGGCAGGACCACCCCTTGGGTCTGTGAGGTGTTTGGTGAATTTCTTCACCATGAACTGTAGCGTCCTCAGGTCTGAGATGCCGGGGGAAAGCTCTTAGTACCAGCAAGGCCCTGGTCGGGTACTGACCTTCTAAAGAAACTTCTTGAATAAGCTGGTTGGCTCATTGCATCTGAAACGCCAAATGAAAATTCATTCGATGGTCTGTTTTCATTGACTGGATTTTCATTTTGTAAACAAAGTGCCCCCCCCCTACCCCTGGAGAAATCAGATTTAAATCAAGGCCAAGGGCATGTGGCCAGGATTCAGACATGAAATGCCAGGGCTCCAAGAAGCGTGGCCACAAAGAGTTTTCAGGCATTGGGCTGCACGGATGCTAAAAATCCAGAAACTTCCTTAGAAAGAAGTTGGTCCTGACCTGTGCCAAAAGGGTGTCACGTGCTGTGCTGCTTTAGTGATCATCTCGGTTTCCTTATTTATGTTTCTGTGCCTTCCACGCTTCTTTGGCTTTATATATATTATTTTTTAAAAACGAGATGACACTTTGGCTAAATTAAATTTCTGGAGTTTTTTCAATGATGTTGTCTCTTCCCTAAATGACTAGGGAGGAAAAAAAAAATTGCAAAATGTCTCTCACGGAATAGGTTGTTAGTATTTTAGAGACCTTGAATATTCACATGGTGAATTCAGATTAATCCATTGAGTTCTTTCATTTGTCCCCCCGTCGTCCCCCACCTTTTTTAAAGTCTAAGATTTAACTACATTAAGTGAATTCAATTGGTTTGAGATTTTTTACGGTGTCCTCTTGACTTAGATTTCCTCATTCTCCTTGTCGTTTGAACTGTTTTTTGGGGGGCGGGGGTAGGGGGAGGAAGAAAAGGGGTGAAGAAGGCACTTGGGCCGGCACCTAATTAGCCCTGGTGGCTTGCAGCCGTTGGTATTCTAAAGACAGTTGGCAAAGCCCATCACATAGTCTAGAAGCTTCTTCTTGTCAGCCCTTCCTTCTCTCGCTCTGTGGCCGCCAAAGATACACACCCATGAACAATGCCCCCCATTTCTCTGAAATTGAGGGGGGATGAAACTTCGGTCTCGTCTGCTTTTGGAGTTTGGGAAAGCGTATTTATTTTTTCCTGCTCTTGTGAAGTGTGAGGATCCTGGGGCTTAAACTCAGGGCCTGGCTCTGTCTCTTAGCTTTCTACTCAAGTCTGGTGCTCTGCCACTTGAGCCACAGCTCCACTTCCAGCTTTTTGATGGTTCACTGGCAATGAGGGTCTCACGGACTTTCCTACCCAGGCTGGCTTCAAACCACAATTCTCAGATCTCAGCCTCCAGAGTCTACCATGGCTTTGCTTTCCTGTATAGCAATTCTCCTCCCACCCCCCATCTACATTTTCCTTCTGGATTCATGTGCCCCACAAGTAGACTAGAGGTCACCCAGGGCTGGACCCACCAGGGGGCTACATTTTCTTTTTCTGTGTATTTGTCACAGGGTCCCATAGGTGTTGATAAGATGAGCAAGTGAGCCCCCAGTTCCTTACTGGGTGGGTTGCCAGCGCGTCTTGGGGATCCACTTTCTGACGTCCCGCTGTCCACTCATTTTGTTCCCTTTTGGGGACACGAAAAGGGGGTTCATGTGTCTGTGTCGAAGTCTTGAAGGGGCAATGAGCTTTGGGGTCAGCTCTGGCTGCTGGGATCTGCAGATCTTGGACACAGAGAAAAGCCAAGCCAGGTAGACAGGTAGAATAAAGGGAAGGAAGAAGAAGGAAGAGACAGGGGAGGAAAAGAGAGGAAAAAGCGATGGAGGCAGAGGAAAGCTCCGGTGTTGGCCAGCCTTCCCCTTCTCATGTGTAATTTTCTCTTCGAATTTATTTAAAGCAATTAAGATGACAGGAGAGTTCAGAACACTGGATTAATTCCCCTTTCTCTCTCTCCTTCTCTTTCTCTCTCCCTTTTATTAAGGAAATAAAAAAGAGACTTTGAAATATGAAGAGATAGTGGGATTAGAACCTTCTCCTTTGCAGCCCCGGTCTCTCCTCCCTATTAATTTCCACTGATTAGAATTCTTTTTGAAGTATTTAAACGTGGACAATGGGAAATAGAAGGGCTGAATTATTGAATATCAGTTAGAGACCGTATTAATATAATCATGGCTCCCATTAAAAAAATATATATATAGCCACTTCATCTATATGTATAGTTTCCATTAGGAATCAAGTAGAACGCTCCTTCTCCTCTTCCTCAAATAATTAAGTTTTTTTTTTTAAAAAAAGAACATAATGAAACTCTTAAAACGTTAATAGCCGGTTTATAAATCCTCAGCTTAAAAAATTTTTAATGTTAAAAAAAAAAAAGGATTTAAAAGTCTAGGAGATGGAAAGGATTCCCCCCCACCCTCCCACCCCGTGATGTGGGTTTTGTTTTGTTTTTAATTAAGAAACAAAACAAAAAACAAGCAGACTTCCCTAACACTGAGCCATGGAGCAGAGCAGGGCTTTGGGACACACATGCGCACGGTTGGGAGCTGAGGCACCGCCCCCCCCCCGGGAGTCTTAGCCATGGGGTCCACAATGATAGGTGACAGCAGCTGCCCCTCCACCTTCCAGGGAGTTTTGGGGATGGGTGACTTTGCATCTGGAAGCCCATGCGTCAGAACAGATTAGTGGGGCCATGGAGATCTAGCCGAACTGGACATATATCATCCCAGCTCCTCCCAGCAGGCTGAGATCTGAGGATCAAGGTTCAAAGCCAGCCTGGGGAAGCAAAGTCTGGGAGACTCTTTTTCTTCCATGACCAACAAAAAAAAAAGCCAGTGGCTCAAGTGGTAGAGCACTAGTTTGGGATGGTGGTGGGGGGAAGCCCTCAAGGACATGTGACCCACGCCCTGAGTTCAAGCTCCACTGTGGTAACAAAGAAAAGTCAGCCAAATCTCTCTTTGTCCCCATACCTTCCCCGCCAGCCCCCCCCCCTTTGCTGTAGTGCTGGGGTTCAAACCCAGGGTGACACTGTGTTCTTATCTTTTGAAGTATCCATACACCAGGTGCACAGATCAGTTCTTTCTTCTGTTTTCTTTTTGTTGGTCCTGGGGCTTGAACTCAGGGCTTGGGGTGCTGTCCCTCAGCAATTTTTGCTCAAGGCTGGTGCTCTGCCACTTTGAGCCACAGTGCCACTTCTAGTTTTCTGGTGGTTCATTGGAGATAAGAGTCTCACAGCCTTTCCTGCCCAGGCTGGCTTTGAACCCCAATCCTCAGACCTCAGCCTCCTGAGTGGCTAGGATGACAGCCCGGAGCCTGTCTTTCTTTCTAAATTTGTCTAACCTTGGGCAATTCTCTTGCATGGGATTCTAGCAGAAAGAAGAGAGGGAGAGAGGCAGAGAGAGGAAGAGAGAGAGAGGGCGAGAGATGAGAAAGAAAATGAGACTTCCCCAAGCCAAGAGCCAGAGAAATGAAAAAAGTTTTTTTAAAAAAGAAAATCCCATGAAAGAATGGTTTTGGATTTATTTAGTCTGTTTCTGGCTTTACATAAAGGTTTTAAAAGTCAACAAAATGAAGTAGGGTAGGGAAATTGTACATGCAGAGAAGGAAGGAAAGAAAGAAAGAGAGAGAGAGGAAGGAAGGAAGGAAGGAAGGAAGGAAGGAAGGAAGGAAGGAAGGACGACTCTCCCCCCCCCCCATGGCTTCCAGCTCTGGTTTTTGCTCCCTGCCTGACAAGAAGGAAGAAATCTGAATGAGAAAAAGACAGAATTACTCTCGAAAAAAACCTCTCCTGGCCCACGATGAGTTGCTGAGCAATATGTCTAGCTTGGAGCTAGGAAGGGGGTGGGGGGAAATCATTTCTGAAGTGTGTGTTTAGAGAGTGAGAGTATGCGTGTGAGTGCACGCGTGTGTTAATGCAATCAAAATGGAAAAGCATTGGAAGTGTCGGGACAGGCCTGGGGTAACAGCAGCGCCTGTGTCTTCAAGCTGTAGATCCCATCTTGGCAGTCACCCCATTATCAGCTGCCTCTCCTGCACATTATTCTGTAGCAATCTTATCAGACACGAGCATCAGCCGCGCGCCCAGCGACTGGAGTCGTGTAATTGTCCCCCGGTTAGAGCTCAATAGCACCTTGAACCCGCCGAGCAGCCGTCTGGGCTCTTCAGGAGAAGGTCTCCGCAAGGAGAAGAGCGAGACTTTGCCTGTGGCTACACATGGCTGTAATAGCTGCGCTGCGCAGGGAGGGCGGCTGCCTCTCTATTTATCACCGCCTCTGCCCGCGCAATGATCATATTATTTATTACCAGGTGTGGTGGTGGTGGGGGGAAGGACTGCTGGGGGGGGGGCCCGCGAAATGACTTCTTTAATGGGTCTTTCACACAAGTAGGGACTTGGGGAGATCAAGGTGGAGAAGGAGGGAAGAAAATGTAAAAAAGACCAGAGTTCCGGAAGGAGTTAGCTGACGGAGGCTCAAAAGGGAGCATAAAAACCTGCACAGAAAAAAAAAAATAGAAGCATTTATTTATAGAAAAATAGAACTATTTTATATAAATTATAATTATATATAAATATATACTCATGTATAGCCGTATGTAAATGTACACATATGTAAAATAAATAAGTATAAAATATGAAACATAAATATATAAAATATATTCATATACATTTAAATATGTAGATCTACTTAAATAAAAATTTAAAAATATATTTAAATAAAATATATTTATATAACATATATAACATACATTTATATAAATATATTTAGATAACATATTTAGATAACGTACATTTATATATTTATATTTATGTAATCTATTTATGTAAATAGATTTCTATAAATAGATTTCTCTGAGCTGAAGAGCTCAGGGACAGCACCCAGGCCCAGAGTTCAAGTCCCACGACCAGCGCCAAAAAAAAAGAAGGAAACAAGTACCAGTCCTCTACTAGTTATACAAGAGGGATTTCATTGTGATAATTTCACACATGCGAACCATTTCAGTGATTTACATTGCTCTCTCTGTGTGTGTGTGTACAAAACGTTATAACTAAGCAACTTATTCAATTTGATAGGAAGTGTTCCGGACTGAAAGGCATGTCACATTCTGAAATTAATAATTGCCCTTCCTCTTTTCTCAATGTTAGATGACTTACTCTCTTTCTTCGTGGATGGCATTAGCTTGAATTTTCCCGCCCAATGCTGAATAGAAATGTTGATGGCTCCCGTCTTCTCTTCTTTCCGGTTGTAACAGAGAAGTTTCTGGTCAAATGAAGTCCAACCCTAAAACAAGTGACATCAGGATGCTGTGTAGAAAAAAAAAATGACAGCAGGCAAGTTTTGGCTTTTATTACATTTTTCAACCAGGAATGCGTGCTAAGTTCCATTCCCCCCCCCCAATAATTTATCTTCTTCATGTGTTTACTTTTTTAACCTATTGATGTGGATAATTAAAAACAAAACCGTTCCTTAGTAGCAAACTCCCCTTGTTTGAGCAGGCAGGTAGTACTTTGTGATGTGCCCTGGGACATTGTTTTCTTTTTAATGGTTTCACTGTTATTATAGGGGTGCAGAGGGGGTCACAGTTACCTGGGTGAGGACACGAGTTCATTTCTTTTTGGATAGTGTCCTTCCTTGTCTTGCTCTTGGCAGATTGATATGTAAACTCATTTGTTGTTGTTGTTTTTGCCACTTGCTGAGGTGTTACTCTCTGCTTTTCTTGTGGACTATTTGCTTACTTGCCACCCGGCTTCACCTAGGGCTTTCTGCTTTGGAAAAGGCTTCTAGATTTCCCTTTTTTTGTTTTATTTTATTTTTTCCCTTTCTGCTGGTCCCCGGGGCTTGGACCCAGGGCATTGTGCTCTTGGCTCCACTTGCTTGGCTGATGATGGTGGCGCTCTACCAGGCTTGAACCACGCCTCCGGTCCGGCATTTTGCTGGCTCCTTAGAGATGGAGTCTCAAAGACTCTTCTGTCTGGCTCTGGCCTCTGGCTGGGATCTTCCGGGGGGGGGTGGGGGTGGGGCTCAGCGTTGGGCTCTTGGGGTGTGAGGGTCAAGCCAGCTCCTGAAGAGATGATGTCTCTCAATGGTGGTAACCAGGCCTGATGCGTTTGCACACCGTCCTTGCCGGGGAGGTCATGGGGGCTAGGGGTTTGTAGCCTCCTGGACACACACACACACACGCACACGCACACACACACACACACACACCCCTCTGTGGTGAATCCGCACATCTGTATGCCAGTCCCGATTGCCCGTCCTGCAGGTGGATAACTCCATGCCCCGTCCTGATGTTTGTGCCACCATTGCTGTAGCTTTCTGCACCCCCTCCCCCCTGCACCCCAACTCAGTTCTGTCTGTCTGTCTGTCTATCTGGCTTTTGGACAGCGATAAGCTAGTGTGGACAGATGTGGTATGCGATGACATTGGGGTCTTCGGTTGGTTTATGTCCTCTGGAACCTTCTATGGAAACACACATGCCGCCAGTCAAAGCCTGGCCCTGTGCCCCTTTTTCTTTTAAATTCTCTCTCTCTCTCTCTCTCTCTCTCCCTCCCTCTCTCCCTCCCTCCTTCTCTCCCTCTCTCCCTCTTGTTTATTTCTTCTAGGAGTGCTGATGATAAGGAAAGCAATGTCTAAATCTTCTTAATAGTGTTTATGCAAGCAGTTTTTTGCTTAGCTGCAGATGGTACGGTTCCCCGTTCCCCCCCCCTTCCCCCCTCCCCTCCCTCTCCTCTCCCCCCCCCCCCCCGCTAATATTGCTGCTTCATTCCTCGCCCTGTTGGCTATTACTCTGGGTACAGCAAATCTAAAACTAAATAATCCCCTTAGTGTCAAGTTTTCAGGGCTGAGCGAATAAATCTAACGGGAGGCATTATGTCGGCAGAGGAGGCTGTTGTAAGGGGGGAAAGATGAAAGCTATTTTATTTGAAGGCAGGGAATAAACCCCTTGGATTGTGTGTGTGTGTATGTTGGGGGGTTGGAGGGGGTGGGAAGAGGCTCCGTGTGTAATTTCTAAGTATTGTTATTTTATTTTCCTGCGTGGGGTGTAATTAAAGCCTGCAAAACCTCCAAGAGGCAGAAGTGAGCCAGGGAAACTGAGAGCACCAAGGAGAGGCGCCCGGCGCCAGTGGTCTGTGGTGGTGGGGGGCCTCTCTTCCCTTGGAAACGCACCCCACAACAGAGAGGCCCATCTCCAAGACGCCTGTCTGTCACCCCAGCCATTCAGGAGGCTGAGATGTGAGGATCGTATTTTTTTTTTAGGGTGCAAGTTGGAGTTGTGGCTCAAGTGGTAGAGCACCAGCCTTGAGTTCAAGCCCTAGGACTGTCTCTCTCTCTCTCTCTCTCTCTCTCTCACACACACACACACACACACACACACACACACACACACACACACTGCATGGAGCATGAACCCAGCCGAAGACTGTGGTCTTTCATGATGGCAGCGTTTGCTTCTGCAGTGCTGGGACTTGAACTCGCGTCTCTGGACGAGCTCAGGGAAGGCCTCCACTGCGGGAGTCATGGCCCCAGTGCTGGTTTTACAGCAATTGGTACACCCCTGAATCCTGCCCGTATATACAGCGATTTACAAAGCGGAGTGGGGGGCTTGCACGGGGGGCGGGGGTGAGACCAGGGTACCCACGCTAAAGCAGGGCTCGCGGGACCTGGCCTGCGCTAGGCTTTTGGGTGCCCGGGGGGAGGGGGGGGGCTGAAAAACCATCCCTAAAGAAGACAAATAAAATAACAGCCAAGCGGAGCGCCGAGAAGGCAAGGTAAGAGCGGGGCATCCGGTGGTGCTTAGAGTTGAGTACTTCCGAGGGTGTTGACATCCTCGGTACTCTTTAGAAGACAGAAGACACAGGAGCCATGTGCAAATGTTTAAGTCCTCCCTCCTCTCTTCTTTATCCCTTCCTCTCTCTCTCTCTCTCTCTCTCTCCCCCTCAATGTCCCTCCTTCCTGCTCTCTTCTTTCCCATCTCTCTCTCCTCTTTTTTCTCCCCCAAGGGTCCCTGCTCTCCATCTCCCCACTCCCTCCCCTCTCCCATGTCTTCCAGATCCTTCTCCTTCCCAGTCTCTCTTCTTTCTCCCCTCCTCTCTCTCCCCCCCCTACTGCCTCTTCTCTCCCACCTCCTCCCTGTCCTCCTCTCTCTCACCATCCTTCTCTCCTCTCTCTCTCCTTCCATCTCTCTCTCCTCCCTTGGTCCCTTCTCCTGTTTCCTTTCTCTACTATCTTCTTCCTCCACCTTTCTCTCTTCTCCATTTCTCTCTCCTAGCTCTCATCTTTTCTGTCCTCTCTCTCTCTCTACTACTACTACCTCCTTCCTCTCTCCTTCTCCTTCTACTTTCGCCTCATCTCATCTCCCCCCAATACCTCCCTTCTACCTCCTCCCCCCTCTCTCTAGAGGGGGAAGAGAGAGAAGAAAGTACTTCCTCCTCCCTGTCTCTGCTCTCTCCCCCTTCTTCCTCCCGCCCCCCCCAATTTCCTGTCCATGTCTCCTCTTTCTCCAATGCTCCATCTCTCCTCCTCCTCCTTTTCCTCCTCCTCCTCCTCCCCCACCCCTCCTCCTCCTCCCTCCTCCTCCCTCCTCCTCCTCCCTCCTCCTCCTTCCACTCCTCCTCCCACTCTTTCTCCTTCCCCTCCTCCTCCTCCTTCCCCTCCTCCTCCTTCCCCTCCTCCTCCTCCTCCTTCCCCTCCTCCTCCTCCCTCCCCTCCTCCTCCTCCTCCTCCTTCCCTCCTCCTCCTCCTCCTCCTTCCACTCCTCCTTCTCCTCCCCACTCCTCCTCCTCCTCCTCCCCACTCCTCCTCCTCCTCCTCCCCCCTCCTCCTCCTCCTCCTATCTCTCTTCCTGTCCCTGGCTGCCTCTTCTTGGTCCTCTCCATTTCCCCTGTCTCTTCCAGATCTTTCTCCTCCCTCTGTTTCTCCCCTCGCCGCCCCCCCACTTTCTCTTCTAGTCTTCTCTCCCCCTTCTCCTCTCTTGCTCTTTACTCTCTCTCTCTCTCTTCATCTTCTCTGCTCTCTCATTCACCCTCTCCCTCCTCCCCGTCCTCCTCTTTGCCCTCCGTGCTCTCCATCTTGCTCCACATCTTCCTCTTCCCTCCCATCTTGCTGTCCCCCCCTCTCTCTTTGTACCCCCTCTCTCTCCTTCCCACTTCCCTTTCCCCCTCCTCTCCTCCTCCTATCCCTTTTGCTCCTCTCCCCGCTCCTATCCCCTCCCTCTGCCCCCCGCTTTCTTCTCTCTTTTCCTCTCTCACCCCCCAATCTCCTCTCTTTGCTCTTGCCCCCCTCCTCCCTCCCCTCTCTGCATTCTGCCCCCCCTCTCTGGGGTTCTCTCCTCTCTCCCTTCTCCGTCCTCCCTTCCTCTCTCCCATTTCCCCTACCCTCTCTCTCAGATCTCCTCTTCCCTCCCTCCTATTTCTGTTCTTCCCCCTCTACTCTCTCTCTCTCATCTTTCTCCTTCCCGGGCCCCAAGTCTCTCCCTCCTCCCTTTCTCCCCCTCTCCCTCCCCTCTCCATCCCCCCTTCTTTCTTGCTCTGCACCTCCCCTCCGTCTTTGCTCTTCCCCTCTCCTCTCTTCTCCATTCCTCCTCTCCCCACCTTCACCTTCTAGATCTCTCCTCCATCTCCCCCTCCGCCATGCTGCTCCTAGCCTCTCTCTTCTATCTCCTCCCCTGCCCCCCTCTTCCTTCTTCTCCCTCCCTCTGCCCCCCTCTTTCCTCCTCTAACTCTTTCTCATGTGCCTTCTTGCCCCCCTTCTCTCCCCCTTTCCATCCCTTCTTTCCTCCTCTAGTCTTTCTCTGCTAGGTCCTCTTTCTCCTCTCCCCATCTCCCCTTTTCCCCTCTCTGTCTTTCCTCCCTCTCCACCATCTTTCTCCTCCCCTCTCTCCCTCCCCCCCTCTTCCCTCATTACTTCTCTTCTCGCCCTCCTCTGGCTCCCCCATCTTCAGTGGCTTTCCTTCCCGTTTCTCTTCTCTTCCACATCCCATGTCCCCGCGCTCTCCTCCATCTTTGATCGCTCCTTTCCCCCCTCCTCTCCTTCTTTCCTAACTCTCCCTCCTCCCCCCTACCTGTCTGTCTCGCTCTCCACTTCGTCCTCTCTCTACCATCTTCTCTCCTCGCTCTGCTCCCCTCTCTCTGATGTCCTTCCTCCTCTCCTTCCAGCTGCCTCTCCCCCCCCTCCTTTGTCTTCTTCCTCCCCTCCCGTCTCCCCCCTCCTGTCCTTGGCTCTCTCTTCTTGGTCCTCATTCTTCTCCCCCCTCTTCTCCCTCTGTGACCCACCCTCTAGCTCTTCTTCCTCCCCCTTCCTCCCCTCTTCCAGATCCCTCTCCACTCCTCTGCCTCTCCTACTTCTCTTCTCTCTCCCCCCCCTTGTCCTCCCTTCTCTCCATCTCCTCTCCGCCCCCCGTCCAGTCTCTCTTCTCCACCCTCCAGCTCTTCTTCCCCTCTCTCCTTTCTGCTCTAATTCTCTCCCAGCTCCTCTTTCTTCATCAGTGTCCAGGCTCCTCTCCACTGCTCCCCCTTTCTGCTCTGTCCTATGTCTCTTCCTGGTTCTCTTATTGCTCCTCTCCTTTTCCTAGCTCTCCTCCCTCTCTCCCTTTCCTCCCCATCTCCTCGTCCTGTGTCTTCTTCCCTCTTGTTCTTTGCCCCTCTCTGGGATCTCTTTCCTCAGTACCCCCCCACCCCGATCTCTTCCAGGTCCTCTGCTCCCCCCTCCTCCCCTCTCCTATTCCCAGATCTCTGTCTTCTCTCTTCTAAGCCTCCTCTCCCATTTCTCCTGTCTCCTCTGTTGCTCATCCCCCCACGATCCATCTCCCCTCCCTCCCCTCCCCTCCCCTCTCCTCCCGTGTCCTCTTTCCCATCTCTCTATCCCATTTTCCATCTTCCCATCGCTTCTACTCTCCTTCCCTCCCCTCTTTGCTGTGCTCTTTTCTCCCCCCCCACCTTTCTCTTCCTCCCTTCTCTCTACTATGTCTTCCCTCCCCTCCCTCTCTCCTCAGATCCACTCTCCCCTTTCTCTACTATGACTCCTCCCCTAATCCCCCACCCTCCCCAGTTCCCCTCTTCCCCCCTTCTATTCTCTTCGCTCCTCTCTCCCCTCCCCTCCATTTCACCTTTCTCCCCCCCTTTGCTAGTCTGTCTCCTCTCCCCCTCCGCTCTTCTTTTGTGCTCTTTCCTCTTTGTCCAATCTCAACTACCTTACCCACTCATCTCTCCCTCACCCCTCCCTTCCCTTCCTTCCTCTCCTCTCTCTCCCCCTCCCTCCTTTCTCTTCCCTGAGACATCTCCCCTCCACGCTGCACCCCCCCCTTCTCATTTCGCTCTCCTTTGCCTCTTCCCGGTCTTTCCTTTCTGCTCTCTTTGTCCACAGGATCCAAGTCATGGCCCCACACCTGCTAGGCTCATGTTCTCTGACTCCTCCATGTGGAAAGAAAGACACAGCCCCCAGTCCACGGGTTCTCGCCTGGGGTGGCTCGGGAGGCGTGGGGTGGGGCACGGGCGTCTCTGGGTGAGGCAGGTGTCTTCCGACGGCACTGGCTGCTCTCTCTGCCTCACCTCTGCTGATTTCTTTGGTGGGAAACCCGGGGATTCCGACCTTGGGAGTGGAGAGGTCGTTCCCCACGTCCATCAAAGCCACTCAAGGAATTCTGGGAGCCGGCGCTAGGCCTCCAGACCAGGCCTGCCGGCCATTCTCCTGCTCCGAGGGGCTCAAGTGGCATGGGAGACTCAGGTGGCCGGGCCTACGTGCATCCGATCGGACAAAATAATAACATCCCAAGGTGTTGCCCTTCGTGTCTCCTTTTCTTATTTATCTGCCTTCGGGAGGGGAAGGGGGGTGGCTAGACATGGACCAGGGGTGAACACAAGGGCAGCAGCAATGGCGCTCACTAGACGCTACCTATACAATGACCGGGGAGGGAAGGGGGGGACACTGTCCAAGAAATGCACCCCTTTACCCGACGTCTGGAACTGTCAGCCCTCCGCACATCACCTTTGTCACAGTGAATCTGTGTGAATAAACAAAGGAGGAAACGTTCTTACCTGGGAAGCAGAAGGAGGTCGGTGGACGTTAGCGGCCGTCAGCCACCTTTCCGGGAGCATCGGGGGAGAAGCTCTTGGGCATCATATGTTATATATTTTATATATTATGTAGTACATAATATAGCATATAGTATATATTATACTATATATTAAATATATTTAAATATAATGTGCAATATGATTGTATATATTAGTAAATATATGCGATATATAATTGTACATATAGTTTAATATATAACTATTACAGTACATGTTAAACGATATATATAGAGAGAACAGAAGACACTGTACAAAAGGAAATGCAGGGCTGGGAAGGTGGCTTAGTGGTAGAGTGCTTGCCTTGCATACATAAAGCCCTGGGTTCGATTCCTCAGCACCACATACACAGAAAAAGCCAGAAGTGGCGCTGTGGCTCAAGTGGTAGAGTGCTAGCCTTGAGCAAAAGAAGCTCAGGGACACAGTGCCCAGGCCCTGAGTTCAAGCCCCAAGACCGGAAACAAAAAAAAGGAAATGCACTTATTACCTAACTCATGTAATTATAACCCATCTATACATCACCTGTATAATAACAAACTAGTTATTAAAAAACATATGTACTTAATAGAATATCAAACAATATATTACTATATTGTCTTATATGTTATATGTGAATATCCTATTCATTAAGTGTATATATTTATATATACTATACATATATGTAGAATATATATATATATATATATAATCAGTTTCTGGATTAATTAATTCAGGAGTACAAGGATCCGAGCCCTAAAACCATTCAGTAAACACTGAGTGTCTACTGGGACCTCCGTGGCTGCCAGAGCTCCAGACATCACCTCTTTACCAGGGGCTCTCGAGTCTTCTCTTGTATTGAGAATCACCTGGAGGATTTGCCAGAAGAGAGCAGCGGAGTTTCCACATCCCAGAGTTCTCGGGTCAGGAGGGGCAGAGCAAGTCCTGAGAATTGACACTCCCTCCCCTCCCTTCATTTCTTACGACTAGTATTTATCACAGCAAGTGGAGACAAAGTCGAATCAGCCAAAGCAACATGAGGAGGAAAAAAACACCCAAGTTGTACCGGCTTCCGAGAGCGCGCTCCCATGTTGTGATGGATGCATTGGACTCTGGCTTCTCCATCAGCCACCGAGTGAGCCAGACACGGATCCCAGCAGGACCTGATTTCATGAGAGATCTTTGGGCTTCTTTTTTTGGGGGGGGGGGTTGGGGGGGGTTCTTTCCATTCCATACAACCTTTTCTGTGATTCCCAGAAGCCCAATTAACAACTTGATCTCTCCCGCTATTGAATGTGCAAAAGCCAGGACCCTGGACCACCTTCAGTTTCCAAAAGAAAAGAGTCATCCGCGAGAGGATTGTGTGTAACCTCAGGCGGTTGTGTGTGTGTGTGTGTGTGTGTGTGTGTGTATGTGTGAGAGAGAGAGAGACAGAGAGACAGAGACAGAGACAGAGACACAGAGAGACACAGAGAGATTATACAAAGAAATAGCCATCCCATAAATTAAGAATCCACATAGAGGGGCTGGGAATATGGCCTAGTGGCAAGAGTGCTTGCTTGCCTCATATACATGAAGCCCTGGGTTCGATTCCCCAGCACCACATATACAGAAAACGGCCAGAAGCGGCGCTGTGACTCAAGTGGCAGAGTGCTAGCCTTGAGCGGGAAGAAGCCAGGGACAGTGCTCAGGCCCTGAGTCCAAGGCCCAGGACTGGCAAAAAAAAAAAAAAAAAGAATCCACATAGACCAGACTCCCTAGAAAACCATTCTAAAATCCCCCAAAGGTTGACTTTACTAAATTTACCCTGACTTCCGTTCCCGTCTCACCCTCTTGGCTTTCTGGAAGGGAGAAGGAAGTATTATCTATTACCGTGGATGCACTAGACTGGGGAGGGAAAACAAATAATTTTTTAAAATGTCAAAGATGACATCGTGACTTCTCTCATAAACACCAGAGAGGCAGCCAGCGGGGGAGGCAATGTTTGAGGACAAAAAAAGCAAAAACCTGCCCTGCATTATGGTAAATCGGGGGGCCCGGGGGACCCCTGCTATCCCTGGGTTAGAGAGAGATGATGTGTTCACTGACCCTGGTAACGGTTTTGATAACCGGAAAGATGCTTTCATGGAAGACTTATCGTCCTTTTTATTTTATTTTATTTTTTTTAGAGAATCTGATTAATTCCTTTACAACTCTTCCTCACGTAGAACAAAATGTCACCGTGGTCAAGCTCATGGCGGCCAGAGTGAAGATTGTATCCCAAGTCATTTCTCCGCCTGACGATTGTCCTCGGAGTAAATCATAAACTGGGGGCACCCTCCGGCCATTCAATGGCGACTTGGAGCTTTGTCAGTTGGGGGTGAAGGACCCCAAACTCACACACAGCTCCTGAACGACTCCCCAAGTCATACTTCAGAATCTGCACTCACTCAGATTCTTTTCAACCCTTTCACCCTGAGTCCAAGTGATCAGAGACAGATAAAGAGTCTACCCTTCCGCCATCTTCCCTGTTGGCCTCCCAACCATAGTTCTAGAAGAGTCCTTCCATAGGGCTCAAAGCAAGAGGTAGTAGGATTGCCTTTTCTGTGGCCTGCCACCAACACCCACCACATTTCTTCAGGCCCTGGGTCAGTCCCAGGGCTACTCTTGGTTTCCTTGGCAACCACCCCACCCACGACTCCCTTCCAACACAAGCTTCCTGCTGGGACAGGAAGTGAACATTTCAGATAGTTAGCAAAGGACACATTCTAGAGAGTTCGGGATGCACGTGGAGTTTGGGTTTGGGGGGTTTTGTCTTGGGTCATTTCTTCTTGATTTCCTTATTCTATCAAAACCAGGAGCCCCCCCAAGACCCATATTCCCCAAGGGAGAATAAAGACATCCTTCCCCCGCCCCCAACACCTCACCTTGGGTATTCTTGGAGGGGGGAGCTATCTAATTACCTGGGAGGGAGGTCCCCTCTGTAAGTTTGTGGGGACAAGGGAAGGGATACGCTGGAGTAGCAGCTGGACAATTTTTTTTTTTTTAAAGGAACAAAGCTTAGGTCCTTTTTTTTTTTTTTCTTTTAAAGATGCTGATTTTCGTGGGTTATTGAAAATGCTGCCCACATCGCCTTTTAACCCTCAAAGATATCAGATAACTTTTTTCTTGCTGGGAGATGAAGTAGCTGCCATTATCGGGGGAAGCTCTGTGTATCATATTGGAATCTGTCAGGGCAGGTCAGCGAGTCCGCTGAGCTCTGGGGCCCAGCTCCGCGACTGAATTACATTTCCCCAGCACAATGGCTGTAGAATGGGTGGGTGCTTTGTCATTTAAACTGCATAAAGAGGCAGAAATTGATTTTTATTGTGGATCTTCATATCTAATAAAGCTCCAAGGGGCTCCTTTCTTCTCCGATTGAATAGCCATTGAATGCTTTCAATCTAGCTCTATGTTTCATGCCTAAACTGAATAGCAGGAAGGCAGAAAATAGATGTGGGGGGAAAAGAGGCCAACACACTTTCCAGATTGAAAAGGATATGGCAGCGAAATAAATAAAAAAAAATGAAATAAAATAAAATCAGACGATTTGGAAAAGCATTTAAGTGGAAAAGGGAGACTTTCTTTTAGGCTCTGGGAGAGGGCGATTGCTTTTCGAGGCGCGTGCAATTGCCCGTGTGCCTATGTGCACACGCACGTGCAAATCCACCTGCAGGTATGCGAGCACGTGTGAAATCTACGTGTGCCCCACGAGGCCGGAGCCCAAGTGCGAAACCACAAACTTACCTATGGGATTCTTGGGCAAAGGCTGGAGTTGCCGATACACCTTTCAGGGAGGTGTGTGGCCATCCTGAATTCCAGATTCTTCTCTATGCATGAGGCCGGGTAATCTCTCAATTTAATCGTCTGTAAGAGAGCTTAGGGTGGGCGGACACATTTGTAATCTCAACTACTTAGGACACAAGAGGATTACAGTTTGAAGCCGGCCTGGGCAACAGCAACAGCAACAACAACAACATCGGCCCAACTCCCTCCCAGCAAACAAACCTCACATGGTGGTTGACCTACGTGGTCCCAGCTGTAAGGGAGGCAGTAAGGAGGAGGATGGCAATTGAAGGTTAGGCCCGATGCCTCGTATTGCTTGAAGCAACTGGAAGAGTTACTGGAAGCACAAAGGGCTGGAGTTGCCTTTAAAAAGTGCAAGGTCCCAGTTCATACCCCAGGAACACACACACACACACGTACCCATACACACACACGCACACGCACACACAATCTACAAGAGAATGGAAATCCTCCCATTTGCTAGGTCTCCGCTTCCTTCCTAAAGAAGTGAAACAAGGACACTGGCTCTCACTGGCGCCATCTTGTCTTCATGGTGGAGGAAGGGGAAGTCCGCCCCCCCCCAAGTGATAGGCGTGCCTGAGTTCCTAGAGGAAGGGGTGGGGACTTGGACCTGTCAGTCCTGTGCCCTGAACTTGTGAGACCCTCCAGTTTCCTGTGACCCCACCCTCCACCCCCTGACCTGACCCTATTTAAGCCTGACCCAGGTTAGGCACCATGACACCAGCCTCCTGTCTCTCCTCTGGTCACCATGACACCCCACTTCAGCTCTCTATTGGGGTTGATCTGCTTTGTTGGTGGTGTTTTTCCTCTCTCTTTCCTGTCCGTGAGACTCCTATCTCCAATGAACCACCAAAAATAAAAGTGGAAAGCAGAGCTGTGGCTCAAATGGTAGAGCACTAGCCCTGAGCAAGAGAAGCTCAGGAACAGCGCCCAGACCCCGAGTTCAAGCCCCAGGACCAGACCAGAAACAACAAGGAACCCCTAAGCCAAGGCCTTACCAGCTGGACTGACAGACACAGAAGCTGGATGGGGACAGAGCCACTGGTGTACACCCTTGCTGAGTACGGTGTCTTCTTATAACAGCCAATATAGACGTGAGTGTGTGTGTGTGTGCGTGTTGTGTGTGTGCACGCACGCCAGTACTGGGATTTGAACGTAGGGTCTGGGTGCTGTTCCTTGGTTTTGTCTCTCAGGCCGAGCGCTCTACCACTTGAGCCACAGCACCACTTCCAGCATTTTTGGTGGTTCATTGGAGATAAAGAGTCTCACGGACTTCCCTGCCTGGGCTGGCTTTGAACCGTGATCCTCAGAGCTCAGCCTCCTGAGTAGCTAGGATGTAGGAGGACAGGCGTGAGCCACCGTCGATGTCCGATCTTTTAAGAAAATGTACACCAAGGCACGCTCATCCTTTCGTGGAAATCCGTACTGTGTCTTACAACTGTCGTGTGGCCTTGTCTGGCCTGTGCGGGGCCTTCTAGCCCGTTCCCAACCACAGGCCTGGGCGGTGTCCTTCCCGGTTCTCCTCAAGGTCATCTGGAAGCTTCACTGTCTTAATTTCCCTGTGGAAACTGAGAGGGAGGGGAGGAGGAAGAGAGGAGGAGGAGGAGGGAGGGTGGGAAAGGAAGGACAGAGGAGAGAGGGAGGGAGGAGCAAGGGAGAGGAGAGAGAGGGGGGGGAAGAAGGGAAGGAGGGGGAGAAGGAAGAGGGAGGGAGGGAAGAAAGGAGGGAGGAAAGAAGGAAGAGAGAGAAAGGGAGGGAGGGAGAGAGAGGAAGGGAGGGAGAGAGAGAGGAGGGAAGGAGGGAAGAAAGGAGGGAGGGAGTCCTGGCTACTCTCATGTCATCTCCGTTGTTTATGATTGTGGCTTTTAGTAATATCATATATATATATATATATATTTTTTTTTTTTGCACAGACCTTTTAATCTCAGAAATTAAACGCCGCCGCCAGAATGCCTGGACTTCCCCCCCCCCCCCGGGTGTATTTCCTTTGGAAATAATGGAGAACTTTTCAGTTCAACCACAACAGCAAACCACAAAACAACATGCCGTAAAAAAAAATAAACAAGAAAAAAAGGCTCCCGTTGAATTATATGCCGCATTGATATGAAAATAAAAAACGTTCAATGATCGTACGCTTGGGGCGATGATACACGTGGGTTACAGGGATGCCAGCCGGTGTGTTTCACACTTCTTGGTGTGTTTGCTCTTCCCCCCTCCCTTCCTGTTGTTTATGAAAACCTCCTCAGAAGATTAAAAATAATATTTCTTTCCCCAGCCTCATGGAGAAAAATCTCAGCCCGTCAGGGGTGACAGGATAATTTGGGGGGGGGGCGGGGGGGGGCAGAGGGCGAGGCCAATGCCACCCCCAATTCAAAGGATTTCCAACCCCACCACTGCCCCATGAAGAATGTTCTAGAAGGTCATATGGCACCCTCTGCTGGGGAATTTCTCTCTTCTTTCTCCTCCTCCCTTTCCCTGGGCTCCCCATGCAGAAACGGTCTTTTCGGATAAAATGTCTGTTTCTAGATGCCCCCCACAAACGCCCTAGCCAAAGGAAGTGTCAGCCAGGTCAGGCAGGACGCACAGGGTGGGGGGGGGTTGGCAGGAGTGGTTCTCTTATCTCCAATGAACCACGAGAAAACCAGACGTAAAGCTATGGCTCAAAGCGGGAGAGTGCTAGCCTTGAGCAAAAAGAGCTCATGGACAGTGCGCAGGCCCTGAGTTCAAGCCCCAGGACTGGAACAACAGCAAACTAACAATAAGTTGGTTTTCAGCTCACCATAACGTAAAGCCTTCCACCAACCCATGGTTCTGTGTTCATAGGGAGTGGAAATTGCACTTTACCATGAAGGATGGACAGGGCTGGTGATTGAATATCCCAGAGAGACTTGTGCTATTCTTCTAGCCGCCTCTTCCTCTTCCTCCTCCTCCTCCTCCTCCTCCTCCTCCTCCTCCTCCTCCTCCTCCTCCTCCTCCCCCTCCTCCTCCTCCTCCTCCTCCTCCACTTCCTCCTCCTCCTCCTCCTCCTCCTCCTCCTCCTCCTCCTCCTCTTCTTCCTCTCCCCCCCCCATTTTTTTTTTTGCAGTTCTGGGTGGGCCTTGAACTCAGGGCCTGAGCATTGTCCCTGAGCTTCTTTTGGCTCAAGGCTTGAGCCACAGCGTCACTTCTGGCTTTATGTTAGGGGGTTCATTGGAGATAAGAGTCTCACCGACTTTCCTACCCAGGCTGGCTTTGAACCTCGATCCTCCGATCGCAGCCTCCTGCTACGTAGCTAGGATGACAGGGACCCTGCTGGCCCATGGAACTTGGATTGGGATTACAGTGACTCTAGAGATGAACTTGGAGAAAATGGCCTGGTCACAAATAGCAGGATTTCCAGCCTGTAAATAGAGGACGGGCTCCATTTATTTGTGGAGGTTTGTGTTAATTGATTTTTTTTTTTCCCCTTGCAGGAACGTTGTTGGCATTTCCAGCGAAGAGGCCTTGAACAGCCTTTGTCAGCGACATCCTTAAGTAACTCCCATGTATTGATGCGATTGCAAAAGTATTCTTATTTAAATTTTCCATTTCACGGCTAATAGGGAAAGACACGGCCGAGCTTTTCATATCTCCATCTTGTATGGCAAACCCTGCTTGACTCGCTCACTAATTTCAGGAGCTTTTTCTATAGATTCCATCACAACACCGTTTGTGGGGAGATGAGAATAAATCTATGAATAAAACATCTAGGAGTAAAATAGCCTCCTTCCTTCTTTCCTTCTTCCCCACGTAGGGCTTTCATTTCTTTTCCTTCTCATGTTGTGACCCTGCCTAGACCCAAACCTTCAAACAATGGCTCTGAGAAACACAAGTTACCTCACCTTCCCTCCCTCCTTCCATCCTCTCCCTCCCTCCCTCCCTCCCTCCCTCCCTCCCTCCCTTCCTCCCTTCTCCCTCCCTCCCTCCCTCCCTCCCTCCCTTCCATTCTTGCCTCCTTTCTTGGTAACTGTCTTTGGCTTTAACTTTCAAAAATACTCTAAAATAATGAAGAAAGCAAGATCTATCTTCGAGAGCCATCCTTACATGGAACTTTCTAGGCCTTTATAATCCACACAATGCAATGTCTTTCATGGAATGAATTGTTCTGGCATCCCAGATTCTGCTTTTTAAAAACAAAACAAAACATAGGACAGGTCTTTCTCCATTTCCTCTCAGGCGATTTTTTTTTTGTTTATAAATATCCTCTCTTTGGAGGATTTTTGACTTTGTTTCTTTGGCTAGTTATCCTTGAGTCTCAATATATTTAATTTTAACCGTTAACACCTCCTTTGGCCCTTTTTCAAAAAAAATGTCCTCTTCCTATTATTTCAACTTCGAGTTTTTTTTCCCCTTCTTTTCTGCAGTCCTTCAGGTTTGAATTTGTTTTGTTTTTAGCAGTCATTGTAGCTTTCTTTGTGGCTTGTAACTCAAGGCTCCTCCAGTAGCTAATACAGACTGCCTTCATTCAATCTGGGTCACCGACTCGAAGTATTCTTTATCCCCTAAGTCTCCAAAGAGGTAGTTTTTTTCCCCCCTTTTCAAATCAGACAACACTATTGTTTTTCCCTTGTAATAGGCAAGAAGGAGAAGTTGAGCCTGCTTTTCATCCACCATCTATTATTATCTTTACACCTTTTGTGTCACTCCAACTCTTGATCTCAACATCTCCTGGCTTCTCTCGCTCTCAATCCCTTTTCACATACCAAAAGGCAAGTTGAGCTTTGCATCCATTTTTGCACAGATCCTTAAACCATTCCACATAAAGACCACACTTGTAACTTATAAAAGCACTCCCGAGGTCACCTTGGGTATGTAAATCTAATGTTCTGGAACATACATACACATACACACACATATACACACACACAAACACACACACACGCACAAGAATATATATACATATATATTCTTCAGTGGGGCCACTGGTAGCTCACGCCTGTCACCCTGGCTACTCAGGAGAGACTGAGATCTGAGGATCAGGGTTCAAAACCAGCCCGGGTATTAAAGTCTGTGAGGCTCTCATCTCCAATGAACCACCAGAAAACCGGAAGTGGCGCTGTGGCTCAACGTGGTAGAGCGCTAGCCTTGAGGGAAAAGAGCTCAGGGATAGCGCCCAGGCCCCGAGTTCAAGCCCCAGGACCCACACAAGGCTCAAACCGATTTCCATGCCTCCTGCCTCTTGTTACGGAGTCCCGGGGTCCCCGGAGAGGCATTGAAGACTCACACAGACTCCTCGGTACTTCAAGGCTGAGCCAGGGCGTTTACACTGCATCATCCACCCCGTGACATCACAGCCTCCGCTGGAATGGGTGTTCATTTCTTCCATTCTTGTTTTCTTTTTTTGTCGGAGGGTAAGTGTTTCCGGGGACAGAGCCCAGGGCTTCGTACTTGCTAGGCTAGTGCTCTACCACTTAGGCATCCTTTGTGGGGTTTTCTGGATTCCTTTCGGTCTCTGAGATGAAGTTCCTAGTAAAGAGTCTGAAAGCCTCCCGTTCTCAGGAGAGTCCCCAAACTCCTTGCAGATTGTGTGGCTCAGGCGTGCCAGACATGAAAGCAGCCGTTAAGAGCACACGCGTGTTGAGAGTGAGTGTGCTTGAGCGAGGAACAGCGCTCATCAGGTGACATTGCAGGCACAGGGGTGCGCGTGGAAACTGGAGAGCCCTTAGTTGAATACACTGGACAAACGCTGTGTGATACGGGTTCCCTAAAGTACTGCTGAAGGGGCCCGAACATGGCGTCTCCTATGCTTGCTTTCAACCCTGGGTCTCTCTCTCTCTCCTCTCTCTCCATCTCTCTGTGTCTCTCCCTCCCTCTCTTTATCCCTCTCCTCTCTCTCTCTCTCTCTGTCTGCAAAAGGCCAGAATACAATCATTATTATGATTATCATCTTATCTATTTACTTATTTTAATATTTTTTCCCCCCTTGGACGTGGGGCCTGAGCTTCTTTTGCTCAAGGATCTACTACGGTGAGCCACAGGGGCCCCACTTCCGGCTTATTTCTGAGGAGTTTATTGGAGAGAAGAGTCTCACGAACTTTCCTGCCTGGGCTGGCTTTGAACCACGATCCTCAGGTCTCAGCCTCCTGAGTAGCTAGGATGACAGGCGTGAGCCACCAGCGCCTGACTCATTAGAACCGCAATAAATAATCATAATAATATGATGATGATGATGATGATGATGATACCCACTAACATTTGATGTTGGATGTTGGTGTATACACAGAGGGTTCAAACTAATAAATTGGAACAACGTGTGGCGGCAAGGATTTCATATTCTGCCATTAAAAAAATAATAAAGTCCTAGCTTGGAGTCTGAAGGCCTTCTGGATGCTGCGGCCTGTGTGAGACCACAGCAGCACTGGGGGGACCTCTCTCGAAGCTGAGGGGGGAACCTCTGGGTGGTTCAGGGCCTCCACTGCCCTGGGCACCCCTTCCAGAACCCACCTTTTCTGGTGTTTATCTCTCCAGGTTTTAAAAAAAAAAAAAAGAAGAAGAAGCAGCTAAGAAGCAGGAGACAGGAAAGCTCATCTCCTTACCTCAGGGGGAGAAGAGCTTCAGCTCCGTCTCTCCTCTTTGCCCCCCGTGGGTGGAGGGACTTCTGCTTGTCTTCCTTGCCTTGAGACAAGCTTTAAGTTTTTAAACCGTCTCGGGTTTCAGATGCTCTCTCTCTCTCTCTCTCTTTTTTTAATCACAAAATAAAACTTTAAAAAAGATCCAGATGTATGTATGTGTAGACACGCATGCACACATACACACATACACACACACAGAAACAACACCTGGGGGTGGGTGGGAATCCCAACCCATTTGTTCTCTTGAACAGATTAAAAAAAAAAAAAAAAAAAAGGACTCTAAATCTAAATCACCGGCACCTTCCTTTCCTAGCAGGGCAGGGAGGTAGGAATCCACCATCACGACCCATCAACACACAGAATCTGCGAGAGGCACAAATTAAGGACATTGGCTGGGTAAAAGCCCTCATGGGCCAGAGGCCCCCCCGCTTGGCTAAATTGCTTTGTGCCACACAGAAGGGAAGCAGCCCTTTCTCTATTAGAAGGGCGTGTTACATTAATATATATATATATATATATATATATATATATATATATATATATATATGTCTCATGATGGTTGTGTGCTTGCTTTAGTCCTACCGAAGGAAGCGAAAGCTTGGGGTGCATTGGTTGGGGGTGTGTGTGTGTGTGTGTGTGTGTGTGTGAGAGAGAGAGAGAGAGAGAGAGAGAGACAGACAGACAGACAGACAGACAGAGATTTTTTTTTGGGAGGGGGAGAAGGAAAACTGAAGAGCTAAAATACCCCAGCAAGGTAGAAATTTCCCAGCAAAGGAATCATGGGAAAGAAAAGCCCAGAACTTCCCTGTCAGCTCCTAAAGGCCTGCTGAATTGGTTGGTGATTCTTGAGAGGCATCCGATCTATTAGCTGGCGATGGATCCAGAAAAGTAAGTGTGGGCCTTAGGAGAGATAAGCACCTCCCTATGCCCCAAAGCTCCAGAAACAACCACCAACTCCTGTCCCCTCTGTCCATCCATCATCCAAACCACATTTCCCCGGCTATGTGTGTGTTTGAAGCAGAGCAATTATATGTATCTTTCTTCCTCCCTCCTTTCCTACTCTATCCCTTTCTCTTCCCTCTTCCTTCTTTCCTCTCTCTCTCTCTCTCTCTCTCTCTCTCTCTCTCTCTAAACCTTTTACACTGCAGCTGAACAAGCCCCTGGATAAAGACTTTATCCAAAAAAAAAAAAAAAAAGGAAGAAGAAGAAGAAGAAACCTCTCTTTAAAGTTATTTCAAATTTCTCTGCAAGGCTTTCAGAAATCTGTTTGTTTGAGGGCAGAATTAGATGTGACCGGCGTTTTATTGTGACATAAAACCATATTTCTTCCCTGGAAGATTAAAAAATAAAATCGGTTAATAAGAAAAGCTGTCAGCAACAGAAAATGGCTGACATAATCCGTTTATCCTCGCAGCAATAAAGATATTGGTCCTTGGGAGTCTATCCTCTCTCTCATGTTATTTCGCCCAAAACATTATCTTCCTAGCATTCTGATGGATTAAGAAGTCATATGGGAGATAGCAGGGAAATGACAGATACAAAAAAATATATAATATCCTTTCATTTTCCCCTCCTCCACCACACTGGCCATGCTCCTCTTCTCTTGCTCCCTCCCCTATCCACACACACACACACACACACACACACACACACACACACACACTTTATTTTCCTCTCTTTCCCCTCTCCCTGACACTGTCCCATTTTTCCTCACCCTCTGGGAAAGCCATTGATCTTCTCTTACCCACAATTCCTCTGTCCTGATCATCTTTACGGGGGGGGGGGGCGGTGGAAATGATAACACAATGGCCCCAGGGTTGCTTCCTGCCCTGGATATGTGTGCACACACATGCACGCGTGTGCCTGTGTGTGGTTGTGTGTGTCTACGTGGGCACGGATCGCCCCGTAAAGAGGTGAACCCCTTTTAGAGAAGAGAATGTGGATGCTGTGGGGAGAAAGGAGCGTTCCGTACCTCCAGCCACCCGGGTTAGATTTTACATCTATAGGATTTCTATACACTGGCACACGGGGCAGGCACCAGATCCAAGATGGCCCCAGTGGAAGCTTCCCAAGAGGCTACACAACCATTTGGGGGGAACTGAGTCCCCTTCCCCCTCCACCCCACCCCACCCCTTTCCAGCCCCCACCTCCTGGTGTCTTACTTTGCTGAACTTGGCCTTTGTAAGGAATACCCCTCTCTCCGCGTTCAGTTTCATGTAATACATTTGTATAGGCGCGCACACCGCCCAACGTAGTTAACCTAAATCCAGCGTCCACATAGTTGGGGAGAACACACAACCAGAATTTAAAAAATAAAAATCACTTTCCCATTAAGTCCTTGCTCCTGGGTGCGAGTTGGAAAAGGGGGAGTGGTGGTATTGGATAAACCCCAACCCCAATGGGGAGGGTCTCTCCAGAACCTTCTTCTCCTCCCACTCCAGGTTTTGTGGAGATGTAATTTGACAGATGCCCCTTGCACGTGCCTCTGCCACACGTCACGTCACGTGCGTGTGATCACACGCACCCCGTGGGTAATTAAGGGATGGGTGACGTGTGCGTCGCTCCCCTTCCCCCCTGAGTCCCACCCCCGGTCACCGCTTCTCTCCAATGGGAAGCCAGCACGTTGGGAGCCCCCTCCCCTCCGGGCTTGGGTTGTTGGGGTGCTCGGCACTGAAGGGGTGGGCTGCTGGCTGGGTTGGGTGTTCCCTGAGCTTGAGATGAGGAAATCCAGGAAGCGAAGCACCATGAATGGGAACCCTTCTCTATACAACTCCTAAAGAGAATTAACAAATACAGTTCTTAAGTCTTATCCATGACAGGGGACATGAAAAATGAAATTGCCCATTTTTCTAGTAGCAAAATCCTCAAAGAGACATCTATGAGTACCAGGATTTTTTTACAGGGGTGCAGGAGGGAAAATGAGCCAGGCTGGGGGTGGGGTGGGGGGAGAAGGGGGAAGGAAGAGGAGGAAAGGGAATGGGAAGGGAGGAGAGGAGATAGTTTGGCGATTTTATTCTAGACATTAATTGGTTTTTGTTCAGTTGGTTCTGTGTGTGTGTGTGTGTGTGTGTGTGTGTGTGTGTGTGCATGTGCCAGTCCCAGGGCTTGAACTCAGGGCCTAGGCACAATCATAGAGCTTTTGTGCTCAAGGCTAGGCATTCTACCACTTGGGCCACAGCTCCACTTCTGGCTTTTTTTGGGGGGGCGGGGGAGTCTCATAAACTTTTCTTCTTAGGCCGGCTACAAACCACGATTCTCAGCTCTCAGCCTCCTGAGTATTACGATGACAGGCGGGAGCCACCAGCGCCTGGCTATAAATTACTTTTTCTAAAAATAAATCTCTCTTTTTTTTTTGCGGTTAAGGCATTTAGACAGTTTGCACATGATCTAATAAAAGTGCAATCAGGATTCCAGAAAACAATGCTCGTTTCTCTCCATTCATGGCCTCCTACCTGTTCATATTTTTCTAGGGCAATTGTCTTAGGAAACCATCGCTGCGTTGTTTTGAAAGCCAGCTGCTATAGGGGCATTGAATTACATTGTACACAATACACTCCCGTAAGAAAAACGATGACAAATACACACATGCTATTATAGCAAAAACCTCTATTTAAATGGCCATAAAACCAGACATTGAGCCACAGCCTGTAGCAATTAGACACAGGGAATAAATTCTCCCGGCCCATTTAGGGGGAGCTCAATGTTTCACTGCAGAAGAGATTGTGCCTCAATGACACGCAGGCTTTGCATTGAATAGGAGCCGCGTGCATGGCAGGGCGCTCCAATGCCGTAGCTCCAGGCTGCCTTCCATTGGCAATACGAATGACAGACATGGAAAGTCTGGATGGGATTCCTCCACGGACAACTGGCCGTCCCTGCAAACACCATTGGCGTCGGGTTCCACCAGGCCGACCAGGGGTTTGCATGGCGCTGGTGCTTCGTAGGGAGCAGCAGGTGTTTATTCAGTACTCAGGGCCGGGGAGACAGATCAGAGGCTGAAGGTGTAGACCAATGGGAACCCCACTGGGCCTTCTCCCAGTGGACACCCGCCATCTTGCCTCGGGTTCTCCTGCTGGGAATTGAATGGGAGCTGCTTTGTCTATGACCACGGTGCTTGACCCAACCATCTCTTACCCAAGCTGGTTGGCCCTGAGAGACATCAACAAAACTTGAACACAGGGCAGGTGGAAATAAGTCAGATAGTCGAAGATGGAAGAAAGATGGACGGCTGCAACCATCATTTCCATGACAATTTTCAAATAAAGAAACAACCCCCCCCCCCAATAGGAAACAGAGGTAGCCACATACTTTCTATTGATATTTCTTGGATTCCTCCAAACGCGTGATAGGGAACTGATAGTAAATACGACATGGAAATAAATTCTTGTCTTATGTCTATCTCTTCCCTGACAGAACTGGGAGGACTTGCTCTTACTGTCTTGTTTGTGTAGTTGTTGCTTCCATTCACTCCTGACCTCAACTCTTATCGTGTTCTTCCTCTGCTTGCTTTAAGACTACTCTGCTTTTATTGTGTATTTTCCTCGAGGCTCGTAATGGGAGAATAACTTGTGGATTCGAGAACTTTCTTATTTCTTTTAATGTAGCCACAACAGTTTTCATTGCTACTTCTTTTACCCACCGATTATTTCAAAGCATATTTCTTACTTCCCCGTAGGAAATAACAGCCATTCTTGGGACAATCATGGATTTTATTTTATTTTTTTGTAGGTCCTGGGGCTTGAACTCAGGGCCTGGAATGCTGTCCCTGAGCTTCTTTATATTCGAGGCTAAGGTTCTACCACTTGAGCCCCAGGGCCACTTCTGAGTAGTTTATTGGAGATAAGAATCCTGCCTGGGTTGGCATCAAACCGCGATCCTCAGATCTCAGCCTCCTGATTCGCTAGGATGACAGGGGTGAACCTTTTTGTGCTTAAAAAAAATCCAACCCTATATGTTTACATTTTCTATAACCTTCATGAATTTTCGGTCTGTTTTTAAGTCATTTCATAGCCAGGTCATCATTACTCATCGAGATCATGAACGTTACAGTTCTGCAAATGTTTGCATTAAGCTTCGATTCCACGGTGTTAACTGCATATACATTTTGAATGATTATGTACTCACTATGAGCTAAACCTCTTATTATTAGAAAGTGCTCCATTTATCTTCGAGAATGGCTCTGTCAGTCAGTATTAATACAATTACATTAGCTTTCCACAGACCAGCATTTTGTTTTGTTTTGTTGTCTTTCACCTTCAACTTTTTCTTTACCTCCTTGTGTCTCAATGAATCTTCTACAAACATAGTATAGATTATTGTTTATTTTTTCAGTCTGAATAACCTCTCATTAAAGACTTTAGTCTCAGTGGTTTAATATCATTATCAGTAAGTTCAGGGTACATTTACTATGCCTGTTCTATTTCTCTCTCTCTCTCTCTCTCTCTCTCTCTCTCTCTCCCTTTCTGCCTTTAATCAACAGTATACTTTCATGATTTTATTCTCTTACTATAATCTTGGAAATGATAAACCACTTAACTACTAGAACGGTAACACTAGAAATTACCACCTGCACTTTTTAATCAGGGAGAAGTCTAATGTTCATAGTTATTATACTGTCAGCCAGCAATCTTTAAGGTCACTGAACTCCACTGACAAACTCTGCCAGCCTTGCAGTTACCATGTGTTCTAACATTCCCTGCATTTTTAAACCTCACAAATGATCATTATTTTTTACAGTCAGCGTCTATTTCCACCCACCTCCATCATCCTCACCCCCATTGTCCTGCTTCTACAGCAGATCATTCTTTCTGCATTTTCCCCCAAAATGTCTTTATTTTTCCTTCACTTCTCATCAGAGAACTTTGGCTCGAGACAGAATTCTGGCTTCCTATTTATTGCTTTACTCATGTGGGTATTAGTCCATTGACGTAGGATTTCGAGCGTTTCTATTATTAAGTGGCTGGCTGGTTTTTCTTCTTTTGCATGTCACCGTGACTCTTTCTCTCTTGATCCGCTCCTTCTCAGACTCCAACTGCATGCACCCTGTATTATCCAAGAGTCTCAGCATCACTTCCGCATTTTCTATATTTCTATTTCTCCATGTTTCACTAGCGATGTTGTCTTCTCTCTTCTATACGTGAGGCCTATCTAATGTGATTTTTATGCACTTCTGAAATTTTCATTAGCACTGTTATTTTTTAATGGTATCCAGTTCTCAGTGGGGAAAACAGTCTTAATCTTGACTTGTATCTCCCTCAGTCTTCTAAACATCATTACTTTGAAGTCTTTATCTGGTACCCCACCAAATATATGGCGCCACCCTTGGGTTACCCCTGTTTTACCAAACATTATCTCAGGGCGAGCCCAGGGTCTCATTTTTTACAGCAGAGGAGCGGATCCAAGGCCTCCCGGGAATCACGCAAATCGAGTTCATGTATAGAATTCATATCCCTAACTGTCTTATGATAGACCACCAGAAGTGCCGAATGCTTGTGGAAATCCAAGCTCATTAATTGCAAGAGTGGGATTTCTCTCCTGCCTGTGACTGGCTCACTATCTAAGACATCCTCACAAGACTCATCCTGGATTTTTTTCATATGCTTCCCCACATCCATCCTTCATCTATCCATCCATCCATCCATCCATCCATCCATCTACCCAACCATCCACCCATCCATACATACATCTATCTATCCATCCATCCAACCATCCACCTATCCATCTATCCATCCATCCAACATCCATCATCTATCCATCCATCCATCATCTATCCATCCACCCATCCATCCGTCCACCCACCCATCCATCCATCCATCCATCCATCCATCTATACATCCATCCACCCATCTATCCATCCATCTATCCATCTATCTATCCATCCATCTATCTATCCATCCATCCACCCATCTATCCATCCATCCATCCATCCATTAATCCATCCATCCATCTATCCATCCATCCATCCATCCATCTACCCAACCATCCACCCATCCATCTATCCATCCATCCATCCATCATCTATCCATCCACCCATCCATCCCGTCCACCCACCCATCCATCCATCCATCCATCTATCCATCCATCCACCCATCTATCCATCCATCTATCCATCTATCTATCCATCCATCCACCCCACCCATCCATCCATCCATCCATCTATCCATCCATCCACCCATCTATCCATCCATCTATCCATCTATCTATCCATCCATCCACCCATCTATCCATCCATCCATCCGTCATCCATCCATCCATCCATTAATCCATCCATCCATCTATCCATCCATCCATCCATCCATCCATCCATCCACCTATCTATCCATCCATCTATCCATCCATCCATCCATCCATCCATCCATCCATCCATCCACCCATTCACTCACCCATCACGTCAGCATAGAAATGCAGAGCACTTGACCCGGAGTTGCAACTTGAAGAGGCAAAGATGGATCTGATGCACAAAAAAGAGTAAATTCTGAGACCCCAATATTTGAAAGGTGGCCAGGAAGTGGGGAGGGAGGGATTGGCATATTTAAGGGACAGAGGAACCTGGGTCTAGCTGGACCCACATGAACGAAGAGAACCTGGCAGTAGACGCCATTTTCACACTGCATTCTTACCCAGCCTCTCCTTTCCTCTCTCCTGATACTTGTGCATGCTTCAAGTTCAAGAAGAGGGACCGTCAAAACCTAAGAAACCAGAACGAGAAACAACCAGAAACGTCCTCAAGGGCAGAGGCTGTGTGTTGATCGTCCCCAATATGGTGACAAATTTCACTACTGCCAATCACACACGGGCCCCCTTATCCGAGCCCAAGACTCTCTTGATTTGGGAGACTGGAGATTTCAGTCTGGTGGGCCGGGGGCCGGGGGCTTACTCTATCACCCCAGCTACTCCGGGCGGCCGAGCCCCGAGGGTCACAGTTTGAGGACAACCCGGGCAGGAAGAGTCGGTGAGGCTGTTTCATTTCCAATTAACCACCCAAAAGCCAGGTGTGGAGTGGAGGTGTGGCTCAAGGGGTAGAGCACCATTCAGAAAAAAAAAAAAAAAAAAAAGCTAAAGGACAACACCCTAGCTAAGGCAGCATTATTTCTTTATTTTTTTGGCCAGTCCTGGGCTTGAACTCAGGGCCTGAGCACTGTCCCTGAGCTTCTTTGTGCTCAAGGCTAGCGCTCTACCACTTGAGCCACAGCGCCACTTCTGGCTTTTTCTGTGGATGTGGCGCTGAGGAATCGAACCCAGGGCTTCATGCGTGCGAGGCGAGCGCTCTACCGCCAAGCCACCTTCCCAGTTCCCACAAGAGGGCATTTTTTTTTTCTTCCCCATCATCCTAAGGTAAAAGAAGGAAGTCAGCTTGGGAGAAGATCTCAGGAGCCCCGCCTCACTTTTTTTTTTAAATTTTTCATTCCAAGGCAGACAGTGACCCACATTCTGTACGCTCTGGCTAATGCCACACCTCGCCGGGGTAAACTGAGTCATTTCTGCCCCGGATGTCGCCCGTGCCAAGGCATCCTGTCAAGATTTGAGAATCCGGCGTGGCGGTGCTATTTATTTATTATTTATTGAAAAGAGCAGAAGAGAACAACATAATTTTTTTACACCCCCCCCCAAAAAAAAACAAATCAAAGAAATTCATTTTCGTAGCAAAAGGTTAACAGCCTTTAGGAGAGCCAATTTTTAATCACCTCTCCTAGATTCCCGTCAGTGGCATTGCCAGCTACCCTGTGAAATATGGCTGGCTTGCCGCCACCAAACGGCTCCTAAAGACTGTTGTATTTAATCATGTCTCTGCACCACTTATGGATTTTCATTATGATTCCCGCTGCTCTTGCGGCCGGGGTAAAATATTAATATCCATAGTAATGATGCATGAAGCTTTGAGTGTAATTTCTTCACTCTTCTTGTCGGCTATTAAATTGTTACCACTTTATCATTTGTGTAAGAACTTGCACGTTCCAATTAATCTTTCCATATCAGCAAGCCCTGATTAATATAGATCATGATTCATACGCTTATCGTCACTATAGTTTTAACAGATCATTTATAAAGATCTTAAATTTCAGGGTCTGGGAGGTGCAACTGCTGGGGCCAATGTAGACTCTGTCTCCTCTCCTCCAGCCGCCACGCGAGAGACACCGGCTGTCACTTCCTGTTGAATAATTAATTGCACAAAACCACATTGGCCCAAGATTAAAAAAAAAAGAAGCAGCAGCAGCAGCAGCAGCAGAACGAGAGGCCTGGCACCCTGGCACCTGTCCGTGCCCAGCCTGGATGTGGCCTGTTTCCCCTCAGCCAGAAGGGCCGTCTAGAGGAATGAACACAGGTGTCGGGGGGCGTTGATGGAGGATTGGATAACACCCCCGACAGCTGCTGCCAGTTCTCTCTGGCACAGGGCCTGGGAGCCCGGGTGAGGCCTAGAATACAGACGGGAGCAGTGTGCTCCCTGAGGGTGGAAGGGAGCCTGCGAATACAGGCCCAGGCTGATGCCCCCCCCCCACTCCCCACCCAGAACAAGCCCCGTTTTGGACCAAAAAGAAAGGAAACCAACCACAACAAAAACAAAGGAACTAGAACTGGTGGCGGCTCGCGCCTGTCACCCTAGCTCCTCAGGACGCTGAGGTACGAGGATCACGGTTCAAAGCCAGCCTGGGCGGGAAAGTCGGTGAGGGTATTACCTCCCACAAACCAGCAACAAAGCCAGAAGTGGGAGCCGTGGCTCAAGTGGCAGAGCGCCAGCCTTGAGTGGAAAAACCAAGGGACAGCGCCCGGGGCCTCTGGATTGAAACCACAGTGCGCACACACACACACACACACACACACACACACACACACACACACACATCGAGTAACAGGCTGGACATCTTGAGGCAAAAGCCAAGGAAAAAATGGGGTTCAGGAGGACCCTCTCCCCTCCAGACACCATCCATTAAGTCACGTTGTGTCCAGAGATGCCCTCTTCTCTCATGTCCCCCCCCCCCACCGGAGTCGCTGGCCACCGAAAAATCCACTACAGCCACGAACAAATACGCTTGGAACAAATATGTACACAGCGCTCTACCACTTGAGCCACGGCGCCACTTGGGGCTTTCTTCTGTGTCTGTGGCCCTGAGGAATCGAACCCAGGACTTTGGTGCATGCTAGGCAAGCACTCTACCGCTAAGCCACGTCCCCAGCCCCAGTGATCTTTTTGTTTGTTTGTTTGTTTGTTTCATGTAAGTGCAGGAACTTTCTAGATGTTGACAACTCCCCTCGCCCTTTCCCTCGGCGGCTGTGCTGTTGAGCTCCCGTTCACGGTGGCACTATTAAGTATCACTAAGTATCACTAAGTATCAATCACTAAGTATCACTAAGTGGCACTATTAAGTATCACTAAGTATCACTAAGTATCACTAAGTATCACTATCACCGAACAAGATGGATGAAGGGAGGCAGTGACTACTCGAGAAGCCAGCTGGACCAGCGAGGTTCTTGCGGTGGTGAGCACCCCCAACGACGGCTCCCCAGACAGCAATGCCCATGATTAACGACCCTGTCCTCCCATCCACCCACCCCGAGGGGGGGGGGGGGCTGCTGTATCCCCCACTGCACACGGGGGAGGGGGGGAACCAGGAGTATTTGTTTGGGGGGTCACCCCACCACCAAATGGTTGTGTGTTTCTAACCTGGGGGGAGAATGGAGGTTCCTGAGGCTTCAATTCAGGGTCTTCTCCTTGCTGGGCAGGCAAACTAACCCCTGCGCCATTGCCCCAGCCCTGTTTCTTGATGGTTATTATTATTATTTTTCATTAGGCCGTGTTTTATGGCAGTAGCATCGACCGAGACAAGGCCCCTGCCTGTGTTTGGTGGGGACAGCGTGGAGGAGCTCGGACTAAGTCAGCACCAACATTACTGAGCGCTAATCTTCCTGGTGAAGTTCGGTTAAGAAAGCAGATTTGGGGCTAGAAAAAAAAAATGCAGAGAGAAAGGGACGCCGAGCCTCACGCTGTGTCCTGCCTGGGACTGCTGGTTCCCAGGGCAAAGGTGACCTCAGTGAGGCTGCCTACCATGGAGCAGGGTCCAATCAGCTAGCCCTACCAGGGAGCCCTGTCCAATCAGCTAGCCCTACCATGGTGCACAGGGTCCAATCAGCTAGCCCTACCAGGGAGCTCTGTCCAATCAGGTAGCCCTACCAAGGAACCCTGTCCAATCAGCTAGCTCTATCAGGGAGCTCTGTCCAATCAGCTAGCCCTACCATGGTGCAGGGTCCAATCAGGTAGCCCTACCAGGGATCCCTGTCCAATCAGCTAGCCCTACCAGGGAGCTCCTCCTGCCCAATCAGCTAGCTCTACCAGGGAGCTCCTGCCCAATCAGCTAGCTCTACCAGGGAGCTTCTGTCCAATCAGAGAGCCCTACCAAGGAGCCCTGTCCAATCAGATGGCTCTGGGTGGCTCTGGAGGTGGAAATGTCTCCCCTCTTGTGATGGAGCTAATATAACAATGAACCCAGGGGAAGAAGCAAGACAGAAGTGGCAGGAAGTGAAAGGGTCCCCCAAGTTTGTATCCGAGCCTCCCCTCTCTCCAGGTATGAGACTCCCAGAGCTCCCATCAGAGCCCCTTCATCCCTACTTTAGCCCCTTCTCGGTCCCGTGGCTGCACCAACCCTTTCCCCCAAAGGTAAATATCGTTTTCGTTTCTCACCCCCCAGTTTCAGGATACGTAACCTAACGCTGAAGATCGCTAGGTAGCTAGGAGAATGACGTTAGGAGAGATTCATAAACCACATGTGATTTTTTTTTTGGGGGGGGGTGTTATCCCAAGTGAAAGTGTGTGTGTGTGTGTGTGTCAGAGAGAGAGAGAGAGAGAGAGAGAGAGAGAGAGAGAGAGAGAGAATATTTACTTTAAAAAAAAAAAAGACCATGACAGCAACCATCAAAGTCTCATGATGAAGAGAACAACTCGCAATTGTGTTCCATGCCCCGGGGATAAATCTGACTCCATTTACAAAGCTTCCAGGTCTGAATTTCTTCACCCTCTCTTCTTCCTATTGAAAAGATACCCAACCTCAAGCCCATCCAATTTCAGACCATTTGAGTCTTTTAGAATTCTAATTTTGCTTCTTTATGTCTTTATTGCTCCTTTGATAGAGAAATTGAAAAAAAAAAAGAGGGGGGGAGAAAAGAGATAGGAAGAACAACAAAAAGCTATAATTATGAAGATTCAATTTAATTTTAGAGCTCGTGGACAGAAAAAGAGAGAGAGAGAGAGAGAGAGAAGAAGAAGAAGAAGAAGCCAGAAAAGAAGGAACCAAATTAATTTAGCAAGGAAGCATTGCATGAAATATTGTTGAAGTTTAATAACCATGCAAAGACAGATGATATGTGTGGAAAAATTAGTTGTAGGACCTCATAATAGTCTATTAATATTTCCTACAGGCGCAAAACCTTTTCCTGAATAATTGTGACAAAGTAATCTTTTGAAAGAGAGAGAGTTGGCGGAGGAAAAAAAAAAACCCCAAAACTCTGAGGCAGTGAGGCTATGAACGGCAGGGAGCAGGCGGCTCCCGGGGGCCCCTTCGTGTCTAAGGGGTGTATCTAAGGATTGCACTGCCCCATCGGGGGAACTACAGTCTGATGCTTGAGATCAGTGTCTCAGAGGGATGATTCTGGAAATCGGTTCGCCCCACCTGCCACGGGAGGTCACACAGTCAGGAGCGATGAGCCAGAAGGCCCTTGTCTGGTGTGTGTGTGTGTGTGTGTGTGTGTGTGTGTGTGTGTGTGTGTGTGGTGTGTGGTGGGGCTTGAACTCACAGCCCCAAACGCTGTCCGCGAGCTTTGTCTTTGCGCAAGGCTGGCGCTCTCGCTGTGAGCCACGGCGCCACTTGTGGTTTTCTGCTGGTTCATTGGAGACGAGAGTCTCGCGGCCTTTCCTGCCCGGGGCTGGCTTTGAGCCGCGATCCTCGGATCTCAGCCTCCTGAGTAGCTAGGATGACCACCAAGCTGGATCGTTCCCCTCATCCACCACCCATGACGAGATCAAGTCCTGTGGGAGAGGCAGCTGGCGGGAAAAGGCTGAGCCAGGGGGTGCAGAGCTTGGAAGGCTTCAGGAAGCAAGGGGGTGCGGGGGGGGGGGAATAAAAGAGCAGCGAGTGACCCGACGTGAAGAAACGATGCGCATGCCCGAAGCCTTTCGTGGTAGCCTGGAATTCAGAGGAGGCAGGTGAGACTGGAAGAGGCCGGTGGCACCCAACCTTCCAGGGTCTTTGTGATAGCGACCAGGTACCTGTGGCTCCCGCCTGTCATCCTCACTACTCAGGAGGCTGAGATCTGAGGACGGAGGTTCGAAGCCAGCCCAGGCAGCCAAGTCCGTGAGACTCTTACGTCCAATGAATGGCGCTGTGGCTCAAGCGGTAGAGCGCTAGCCTTGAGCACAAAAGCTCAGGGACGTGCGTAGGCCCTGAGTTCAAGCCCCAGGACTGGTGTGCACGTGTACACACACACACACACACACACACACACACACACATTTGAGCTTTGGGCTTTGGCTTCTCTATGAGGCCGGATACCGAGTGGTGACCGTCCTCATGAACTCAGTCTCCTGGTGGCTGGAAGGGTGGATCTGAAGGGCACAGGAAATGAATCGGGAGAGAAATCCCAGGACCAGGATGGGGCCTTGAATCAGGGCTGGGGAGAGACCCAAAGCTTGCGGTGAAGCGGGGCGTTGGATCAGGGCTGGGGGGGGGGGCGTCAGAGGATGGCAGGGTAACTTACCCATGGCCCCTAGGAGCGTAGGAAAGACTTTGGGGCCAGAGACAGGAGCTGTTATTTGTTCGTCTGTTTGTTAAGGGGGGGCTGAGTGGTCATCGATTGTGAAACACCTACATGAGCGAGCACCACCGAAGGTAGTGAGAACTTGGTGATGCACAGAGCCACGCATCCCCGACGCGGACTCAAGTGAGAACTACTGAAAGACTTCCTCGGGGGGCGATCGAGCTTGGCACGGCGAAACCACCAGAAGGAGAACTACCGGGCCACCCACCGGACATCCTCAGTCGGACAGCAGACACGGGGGTCACTGCACCCACCAACGCCCTCTCCCACTTGCTCTACACTTCCTTGGTGGTCGCTGTTGTTCTACAGGAACATCTCTAGCGGTCAGCGGGGAGCTGGGTTCAAATCCCCATGAGGAGACTGACTTGCAAAGAGCTTGCGTGACCCCCCAGCCGTGAAGGAAACCCTTAGGGTTTGAGGATCAGAGAACCAGGATGGCCCGAGATGGAGAGACCAGAAATCACTGGAAGCTACTAACCCAACGGGGCAGAAATGGAATCACTGGTGGCTTCCGGGTCCTTGCCTGTTTTCATCTGTCACAGAACAGCCCCCCCCACCCCCCGCCATCGCTCCCTTCCCATCTCTCCCATTTTCTTGTCTTTTTCTTGCTCACCCCCCCTCCCCACTCCTTTCTTTCAGTGTAGTCTAATCCCAAGTGTGAACGAACGTCGTTTGTGTGTTGGGGGTGAGGGTGAGGGTGGGGTGGGGGGGGAATCTCTCTCTTTTTCTGCCTTCTTTTTTTTTTTTTTCCTCCTTCTTCCCCTGGCCCAGTTCATTATTTTTCTTTCTTGTCACTCAGTGTGATAGGTTGAACAGAAGTGCAAAGATGAGCACTGAAAACGGTGTCACAAGGCCTTAATCTAGTCTTTAATGCCTGACTTCAGAGATGCCATTTATCTTCTAACTGCAGCAGGCTTCCACCAACTTTATCTCTAATAATATATTGATGGATTTAAAAGGGTCGGGCAGGAGACCGGGCTGGAAAAATTGCTTATTGACATCAAAATACAGTGCCCTCAGTCCGATAAACATGGAGGGCTGTGTATCTCCCAGAATAGTTGGCGGAGCTATAATTTTTTTCCTCTCTCTTTTTCCCCCCCTCTCTCATGCTTACCCCCCCACACACACCCCGACACCACCCACCCCTAGCTTCATGGGGTGGTCCACTAAAAAAATAAAATAAACAAATACTCGACATTATTTCCTCTGTACTGGCATGACTGGGAATGGGCCCGGTGGAGGGGGTGAACCCAAGAGATCTTTTTAAGAACACATTTTTAATGTCGAGATTGATAAATACACTTCCCTTTATTGATGACACACGAGAGCGGGTTTTATGACGACTCGGAACAGGCAACCTATAGTCTTGGTAGCATTCAGAGGTTCGCCACGCGGAAAGCTATTTGGTGATCGGGGGTTGGGGGGGTACAGTTGATTACGTCTTTGGACTGGGGATAAATGCAAACCCAGGAGTAGTAGTGGGGTTGGGGGTGGACAGGAAGGCCGCGTCTTCCGCAGGGCCAGTCATCCCAGAATGGAAACCAGCAGCGCCTTTTTTTAAATTTTATTTTGTTTTGGTTTCTGCAAAGGTTTCCTTTGTTTGTGGGTGTCTCTCCACCCCGTTGTGGGTACCACCCTCCCCTAGCCCCTCCTAGCCTGTGCTACACACCTGAGTTTCACCATAAGCCAACACAAACACACAAGCAAACCACAAACCCCCAAACCACCAAAACGGTCCATTTCTAACTCTTGCCCCAATGGATACCTCCTGCAATGGAGTCTTTCCCAAACCACCTGCTCTGCATTGAAGTCTGCCTCCCCTCCCCCTCCCCTCCCCCATCCCTGGCCCCTTTTAAGCCCCCTCCCCCGGCGTGGTCGCAGGACGGCCGCTGGGGCGGCTCAGCTCCTTCCACCGGGAAAGGAGCGCTGGAAAGTGTCTTTTTGTGGGATTGCTGTAAGCGGGAAAAGGGGGCCTTGGATTATTCCCTAATCATAATAAGGTTATTATTATTTATTACTATTATTCCTCCCGAGGATCAGGGATCCTAGGCCCATCGTTGCCCACCTGTCACAAGGGCCCGGTTCCCGTAGGTAGAAGTGCGGTGGGGAGGAAGGAGGGAGGGAGGGGGGAGGAGGGGAGGGGGGCGGCATGGGGGGACGGGGGGGGGGCAGAGGTTATTGGCTCTCTGTCTCGGAAGCTCTGTCTACCGAGAATCAGCCTCCAACCCAGTCACTTCACCAGGGAAGAAAAATACACGCACGCACACACGCACGCACACACGTGCACACACGCGCGCACACACACAGACACACACACGCATGCACAGACACACGCACATACACCACACACACACCGACACACACCACACACACACACACACACGCACACACACACATCGATGGATCTCTTGCAACCCGGTTGCCCAGAGCACACGGGAGGACGGCCTGTCACAAGGAGCGGCGGGTGGGGCTGGCGGGGAGAGGGGTGCTCAGCTGCAGAAAGCGAGGTGCTCCCAGCACCCCCTGGATGAAAGGACGCAATAAAGGTCCACCTAAGATGAAGAGAAGGAGGAGGAGGAGGAGGAAAAGGAGGAGGAAGAGGAGGAGGAGAAAGATGAAGGGGAGGAGGAAGAAGGGAAGGAGGAGGAGGAGGAGGAGGATGAAGAGAAGGAGGAGGAGGAGGAGGAAAAGGAGGAGGAAGAGGAGGAGGAGGAGGAGGAAGGGAAGGAGGAGGAGGAGGAAGAGGAGGAAGAGAAGGAGGAGGAGGAGGAGGAAGAGGAGGAGGAGGAAGAGAACGAGGAAGAGGAGGAGAAGGAAGAGGAAGAGAAGGAAGGGGAGGAGGAGGAGGAAGAGAAGAAGGAAAAGAAGGAAGAGGAGGAGGAGGAGGAGGAGGAGGAAGAAGAGGAGGAGGAAAAGAAGGAAGAGGAGGAGGAGGAGGAGGAGGAAGAGGAGGAGGAAAAGAAGGAAGAGGAAGGGAGGAGGAGGTAAATGGAAGCCCACAGGGCCAGGCGCTGCCGTCGATGGTATAGTCAATCCCAAACAACATGGCCACTCTAACTCCGAGCCAGCTCCCTCCTTCCCCCACCCCCCCCACCCGCCGCCGTGGCTCCCGCCTGTCACCCCAGCTACTCAGAAAGGCCGATGACTGAAGATCACGGTTCGAAGCCAGCCCGGGCAGGAAAACCCGTGAGACTCTTTTCGCCAATTAATCGCCCCAAAAGCTGGAAGTGGGGCTGTGGCACGAGCCTTGAGCAAAAACGACAACAAAACAAAAAAAACCCAAGAGCTCAGGGACAGCAGCCAGGCCCTGAGTTCAAGCCCCAGGACTGGCACAACAGAAAAAACGAACTTCAGGGGGTGAGAAGGAAGAATATTATTAGGGGCTACTGAGCGTGTTCAAGACTAATACCCGAACGGGGAGCCTTGACTGTTCCTAGTCACATCGAATTATAACCCCGATGATACCCCTTCCCATAATGACACTTAGCCTGGGAGTCAATATGTATTCTGCACAAGAGGGAAGGGAAGTTCGCCAGTCAAAGCGAATGCCTGCCAGCCGTTAATTGCTTTGCCTTGCGCCTGGCTGACGGGGCGGGGGGCGGGGGGGGGGGAGGCAGAAGAAGGCAGGACGTGTGTCAAATTATGCCGCCAACTGTCTGATTTCTGCCAGAAAAGACAGATTCCTTTTAAAATGTGCAATTCAATTATTCCAAGTTCAACATTACCTCCCGGAGTACTCTATCCACGGAGGGTGACAAGAGCGATTTGCTGTGTTGTTTCCGGTGTGGACTGGGAGGCTATTTGAAAAGGAACGAGAAGCCGGTTTCACAGACGGGACGCGGCTCCTTCTGATCTTTGGCTCCCGCAATGGTTTCGTGAACCTCAGCCCTTCGGTTTCTTTGCCTTTATTTTATTTAAGATGTGGTACGTGTACTTGATCACACTTCTATTTATTAATCACCTGAAATGTACCACCCAGGGGGCGTATTTCTTGGGTTCCATAAAATAAGTCTTTCCCATAGGTAGACGTGACTATTAAAGGCGTGCACATCCAGAACATTCAGATTGCCAAGACAGGTCACAAATGGTTCAATCAGGATTGTAAGTGAAAAAGAACGGTGATTTTGTTGTTGTTTTGTTTGTGTCGGTCCTGGGGCTTGAACTCGGGGCCTGGGCGCTGTCCCTGAGCTCTTCAGCTCCAGGCGTAGCACTCTACCACTTTGAGCCACAGTGCCACTTCCGGCTTTCTGGTGGGGAGTCTCATTGGACTTTCCTGCCCAGGCTGACTTTGAACCTTGATCCTCAGATCTCAGCCTCCTGAGTCGTTGGGAATGGCAGGCGTGTGCTGCGCTAATGCTTCTTACAGATCTCGATTGTTTTTGCCTAGGGAACGGGAACGGGCAGCTGACCGAAGTTGCCAATATCCTTGGAATCCGAAGGATTATGACTTAAGCACGCTCTGGCCCCGTGTCGCATCGCTCTTTGCATCGTCTTCTAGATCGATTCGAATCTTCGAGATGGATCCTTCCCCCTGCTGCCGTTAAGGCTGCGGTGCAATCGGGGCAGACCGCAGAGCAAAGGGAAGCCAGGGATTATCTTTGCAATTCTCCACTTGCTCTCGCTGACCTTTCCCCTGTCAACCTTGCGGTTCCCGGATGATAGTGTCACTCCCCCCCCCCCCCAGGGCTGGTGATTTGAGGCAGCTAGGAATAACGGGGCGCGGTCACCCGAAATATACTTCTAAGGAGCATTTCCTAAGTATGTGACAACATATATATATAATATACATATATTGTATATATATATATGGCAACTCCTTTGTCCAACTACTTAGAGATCATTTTTATGAGAAGCAGAAAGTCTAAAGAAATAGCAATAAGAAGAAGAAGAAAAGGTCAAGGCAAGGAAGACGACGCAGAAGACGGGTGACGTGCAAACTCGTTGGGAAACATTTTGCTCTCTCATTGCCCGTGGCTCACGCCTGTCATCCTAGCTACTCAGGAGGCTGCGGTCTGAGGATCGGGGGTTCGAAGCCAGCCCAGGCAGGAAAGTCTGGGAGATTCTGATCTCCAATAAACTACTCAGAAAAAGCCGGGAGTGGCGCTGTGGCTCAAAGAGGTAGAGCGCTAAGCCTTGAGCTAAAAGAAGCTCAGGGACAGCGCCCGGGGCCCTGCGTTCAAGCCCCAGGACCCGCACAAAATAAAAACAATAAAATCAAATTAGACTCAGCTTTACCGTACTGGCCCTAAAGCAATTGCAGGACAGGAAACCTAAAACGTTGGGCTTTTTACCACCCGCTGAATACACACACAGCCTTCGGGGTAGGGTGGACCTGGGTAGCTCCTGGATTTCTGAACGGGACACGGTAGCACTGTCAAAGTTAGGAGACATTTCTACTGGTTTTTATATGTTTATTTATTTCTACCAGCCTTATGCAGCTGGACACAGGGGTTCCAATACACCATGGAGCGCTCTCTCTCTCTCTCTCTCTCTCTCTCTCTCTCTCTCTCTCTCTCTCTCTCTCTCTCTCTCTCTCTCTCTCTGGACTGTCCCTTACTGCCTGGCACACAGGATATATAGCTGGCCTCCCACAGGATTCCTTCCCATCTTTCATGTCCGAACCTCAAACCCACTGGTTTAATAGACACAACGGAGTCCTATGATCGACGTCTCTCACTACCTTCTCTTTCTCCCCTGAATATGTTTTCCCCCTGGCTGCTGTGGGAAAGAAGAGTCTTTTGCTTTAATATTATTATTATTTTTTAACCCATGTCTGTATTAACAAAGAAGAAAACTCTTTCTTCTCAGGAGCCAAAGGCAGAAAGAGATGACCAAGCTTGATAGCAGTATACCTCCGTCCTGGTTAGACATTTGAAGGAGAGAAAAAAAAATTCCCTGTTGTCAGAGAAATCAAGAGTCATGCGAAATTCATTATAAACTTTGATGTCAGAACTAGGCAGGGCTGAAAACGTGAGTTCCGGGATCAGTGGGTGGGGGAAAAGTCTGCTCAGATTGGGGCTCTATCACTTTTTAATTTGGGGGTGTTTGTTTTGTTTTTTTGCAAATTTTGTCATTTGCAAAATGATGACAGTTCTTTTCTTAGGGGGGAAAAATATGACAATCAATTGCATGAGGGCTGAACTGGATAATTTATGTGGGACATTTAATGTGGTCCCTGGCAGCCTTTTATTATAATTATTCATTCTTATCTGAGAGCAAAATAACCCCGGGGATGGGGGTGGGGGTTTGGAGGGGGGGGTGGGAACCGAAATTCCAGCCCGGAATCCTCGTTCCTGTGCGCTCCAGACATTGAGTTAGCCGGAAACCAAGTTACTTGCAAAGTAAAGCCATCCACCATGGCGGAGTCCTGCGTGATCCAACGCACACACAACCCTGGCTGGCAAGTCCCGACCATCCATCAACGGGCTAATGGAGGGCCTGGCGAAGCAACAAATATCTCGGGGACACCAGATGCACACAAGGTAGCCATTATTTATTCTGTCCTTCTGGGGACAGAATAAAGTAGATTGTCACTCCCAGCCCGGGTCCCGCGGGGCCGGAAGAGCTTCCACAGTCCCCAGACTGACTACCCAAGAGCCCATGAATCTTCTTCTATTTGTATTGGGGGGCGGGGGGGGGGCGGGGGTCGGTCCTGGGGCTTGAACTCGGGGCCCCGCTCTACCCACTTGAACCACACCTCCACTTCCAACCTTGGGAGATCAAGAAATCTTCTCAGGGAGTTTTCCCTGGCTGGCTTTGAACCGTGATCTCTCGGGTCTCAACCTCGGGAGAAGCTGGGATTCTAGGCGTGAGCCACTGGTATCCTTGCCTGGTTCCCCCGTGCTTCTTGACACACACACACGAAAGCCACCTGGGGCGTCTGTCTGTCTGTCTGTCTGTCTGACGATCCGTGGGCCCCTTCGTTGTGATGGGAGAAACTCAAGAGGCACCCAGTGGGCTCCCACGCGAATCACCTGAGGCTCCAGACCCCAGATCCCCAACACGGAAACACCGTCTCCTTCCTAAATCAAGATTGCCGCGGGGGGGGGGGGGTGTGTGGGTGTGGGAGGGGGGGGCGGGGGCCTCCACGGGGCCGACACTGCTATCATTAAACGAGGGGTGTCATCGTTACTGTCACTAATAAAAAAATAAATAGTGGGCGACGCCATACATCCCTTATCAGTGAGTTGTCAGTTGTCACTGGAGGAAAGATAAATCTCCATTAGCGCCCGCACCGTACGCGGGCCGGGGTTGGGGTTGGGGTGCTCCCTCTCTCTGTGAATGGGAAAAGATGATCAGAAAAGAGAGAGGCGAGAGAGAGAGACAAAAAGAATACAAGAACCCCCAAACAATCACTATTTCAAAGTGAAGGCAGGCCAGTCTCCCCCCCCCCCGTTATTTTTTTTTTTCCTCCTTTAGCTGGGAGTTCTGGGGTGGGTGATAGCAGGCCTGTAATAGGATTAGCATTGATTTCCACGGCAAGAACAGACATGTGGCAATTCTAGTTAGTTCCTGAACCGGCAGCTTTGAAATATCAAAAAGAGAGAGAGGGAAGGGGGGGCGGAGAGAGAGAGAAACAGAAGAAGAAAAGACAAATACATAGAAAGGCATCTGAAGGAGGCAGGGTGTTTCGAGAGAAGAGTGAGTGGGGTTGTACACACGTGTGTGTGTGTGTGTGTCACACGCAGAGGGACACGGGCAAACTCAGAACGCCCGTGGATGGGTCACGAGCTCAGTTTCTGTGCTGCTTCCAAATAATAATAATAATAACAATAATAATGATGATGATGATGTTTGACATTCATCTTTCTTTCTTTCTTTTTCTTGTGCTGGGAATCATTTCCCAGTTGGTCTTTCCTAGTTACCCTTGGATCCCGGCTCTTGTAACCTTGACGTTCAACAAACAAATGTAGAAGAGGACCAGCCTTCCACGCAGCTTTTGGGAGGTCATCCTAGCTACTCAGGAGGCTGAGATCTGAGGATCCTGGTTCAAAGCCAGCTGGGGCAGGAAAGTCCACGAGACTCTTATCTCCCATGAAACCACCAGAAAATGGGCAGTGGCGCTGTGGCTCAAGCGATAGAGCGCTAGCCTTGAGCCAAAGCAGCTCAGGGACAGAGCCCGGGCCCCGAGTTCAAGCCCCAGGACTGGCCCCCCGTACACACAGCTATTTAAAACACCATGTTCAAGTTGCTGAAGGGGGGAATCCGTATTTCTAAATCCATTTGGCCCCCCAAAAGCTGCGTGGAAGGCTAGTCCTCTTCCACACCCACCCCAATACTGGCTACCCCCACTTAAACCATTTTAAAAGTATTTGCCGCCAAGCAGGCAACGTCTTGTTTCTCTTTGCTTGGCACAGAATACTGATGAGGGGCAGACGTTTTTCAGCCATTTATTATCCGCTTAGATTTCTCCCCTGGTCATTTCTTCATGTCCTTTGCCCATTTTCTCCCCCAATGGCCAGGCTAATCTTTTTTTCTTATTGATGGGCAGATGTTCCTCGTACATGACGGGTATTAACCCATTGTCTGTCAGAGGGACAGACACAATCATAAGTGCTGGCACAAACACACTGTCTATTCTAGTCTTTCATGTTCAGCTCAGAACTGCCCAAACCTATAGCTCAGGGACAGCACCCAGGTCCTGAGTTCAAGCCCCAGAACCGGCAAAAAAGAAAAAAATTAAAAATATATGTATGTATATATGTTATCTGTTACTAACTGAAAAGTTTCCTTAATTTGAACTGGGCACTATCATGAAAATCTAAATTTCACTCCGATGCCCCTCGGGAGATAAGATAAGATGACCCCACTGAAGTATCTGCAAGCTATTTTAAAATATTTTAATCATCACAGAGCAAGACGAGCGATCGTTTCCTTAATAAACTCATTAATTAGTGATTCGTCTCCTGGTTGGCCTTCTATCAGTGCGATGCATTTTGGCTCCTGGCTTTAGGCTGCCGCGACCCTCAGTCTTATTCAGTGGGATGGCAAAGAACTCTACGAATATATTCAACGACGGGCTAGTGCACTATGGCGGAGGTAGAATTCTTCCCCCTGGCCTCCCAATGCCGTCCTCAGAGGTCAAGTGCAGGCTTGATTTCCTCGGAGCAATTGCACCCCCTTCCACGCGATGCCTGATTTCACATCTACCCGCAATGCAACTCGCTGCAGTCAGCTATGAGTCGAAACTAAAAACCAAACGCTATGAATACCAAACGAGCAGCGCCAGGCATTCGGTGGCTCCCGCCTGTCCTCCTAGCTGCTAGGGAGGCTGAGATCGGAGGAGCACGGTTCCACGTCAGCCCGGGACAGGAAAGATTATGAGAGACTCATCTCTAAGGAATCACCTCCTCCCCCCCACAAAAAAAAGTGATCTCCAGATTCAATGCAATATTTAGCAAAATACTAACGATATTCTTCACACGATTCGTAGGAAAAACATCCCCAGAGAGACACAAACCCAGGCAGCCAAAATAATCTCGGGGGAATCAAAACAAAAAACCAAAACAACAACAAAGCAGGAGGCATTACACAACCTGACTTCAAACGATACCGCAACGTAACATGGTATTGGCGTAAAAACAGACGTGTGGACGGAGGGGGTACCATCCCGAGCCTAGAAGGAAGCCCACGTATCGACAGCCGAAACACACAAAGACCACGTTTTGGAGAAGGGACAGGATTTTCCGCAAATAGTGCCAAGAACATTGGAGATCCAGACACAGAAGAATGAAACAAGAGCCCCCCCCCTCCCGCCCCGCACCCTTTACAAGTGAACATAATCAACTCGAGGTGGATTAAAGACTTAACTAGAAGGCCTGGGAGTTGGGAACGAATTCAAATAAAACCCAAGGGAAAGGCTTCCGGACATTGAAAAGGGGGGGGCAAAGGTTTTTGGATGAGACCCCCCAACAGCACAGAACACGAAGGCAGCCAGAAGGGGCATCAAGTGAAAAGGCTTTCCACACAGGGTGGGAAATGACTAGCTGAATCCACACGCAGGTGGAAGAGGAAATCGGAGCGAACCACGTGGGGGAGGGGGCCTCCTGCCTACCCCAGCAGAGAAATCTAAGAAACCACCCCCCCCCACGCACACACACACACGAACCACCCAACTTAAAATAAGCGCCAGGCCCACGTAGACATTTCTACAAGGACCATACACAAGTAGCCAACTGGTTTATGTGAACATGTTCACTGTCTTGCAGCATCAGGGAAATGCAAATCAAAGCCACCATGAGCTATTGTTTCCGTCCAGCAAGAATAAAACTTACGATAAATACAACAGCATATTCGGTTGCAATAAACATGAATATAGTCCTTATTATCTTACTAGAATGCCGTCGTAAAATTATAATATGCCCTGCGCTTATTACATTAATATGATGTCATTATATTAGCATTCTATGGATGTCGTATCACTTAGATTATAACATATAAGTACAATGTAATCATATTACTATCTTTTCACCATAAGGAAATGATAGATGTGTAAGAAGATGCCTATGTATGCACTGATTTCGAACATCGTACACCAATACACGCCATGGCTTCGAACACCATCTGGCCTCGTAAACGCCTACAGCTGTTGTTATGTCTTTACGTAGCTGTCAAAACATGTTTAACTAAAAACCTTCTGCCGTTGGGGCGGGGGGGGGGGGGCGGGGGCTGCTGGTGGCAGAATTCCACTGAAAACTCTGATTTACCCAAGTGCTAGAGTTAGTACATTCACGCATATAAATACCTCCTCTGTAACTCCCCTTCAAGTCAGCATGGGAGGAAAGAAAATGGTAAAGCAGGAATAGATAGGGGTCTAAATTCTCTTTAGGATTAAATAGATACTTTATTATGAAGGCCACCGCGTGTCACGTAATTTCAACCAAACAATCTAGCTGGGTAAGTATCGCTGCTCGGAAACCTTCAGCCATCCAGGCGGACTGTCGGTATCTTCCTGTAAGACAGTCCGCCTGGATGGAAGCAAATTGTGATAAATGAACAGCCCATCGGAGGACCTGTCTCATTCGCAGGCACTGCACAAATATTGGATCAGGTCTTACACGCGCTCATTACACAACCGTCGCCTCTGACATCAACAGCCCCGCAATCCCCTGTGCAAACACAGCCTGTTTGGCAAGTACACAAGCGCACGCAAACGCCTGGCCCCGAGTGAGAGCACCGTGCCTGGGGGAATCCGAATCGTCCTGTTCATTCACTGCTACCCACAACGAAGAGCTGCTCCCGACCTTCCCGGAGTTCAATGCTTCGCCGGCATTTTCCTACCACCAATCGCGGCAAGTCAACCCGGTACTTAGTTTACCCAGGGGCTGGTGGCTCAAGCCTGTCACCCTAGCTACTCAGGAGGCTGAGATGTGAGGATCAGGGTTTGAAGTCAGACTCAGACCAAGAAAATAAATAAATAAAAGTCCACCAAGACTCCATCACCAATTTGCCATCAAAAAAGGCCGAAGTGGAAGTGTGGTTCAAGTGGTAGAGCACCAGCCTTGAGTGGAAAAGGGACAATAGGAGGCCCTGAGTTCAAGCCACAGGGCCTACACCAAATACAGATAGATAGATAGATAGATAGATAGATAGATAGATAGATAGATGATAGACAGACAGACAGACAGACAGACAGATAGATAGATAGACAGATAAAGATGATAGAGATGATCAATAGATAGGTATGATACAGATGATGGATAGACAGATAATAGTGATGGGAGATGATAGCGATGATAGATTGATAGATGGATAGCGATGATTGATATCTGATGGAGATGTTAGGCGGGTAGAGATGATAGAGATAACAGACAAATAGACAGAGCTGGATACAGAGATGTTTCACTCATGTCGACCTGCCGTACCCATCATTCTGTGCTCTACCACAGGCTAGAAATGAAACCCATACTAGCCAGAAGTTACCATGTGTTTCTTCAGTATAGTCCTTGCTGGTGGATTACTATTTACACACACACGCGCGCACACACACACGCGTGCACACACACACACACACATATGAATTGGAGAACAGACACTCAATCTGAGAGGGTTTGAATCTGTCGCACTCCAGTCCTGAAATCATAGACATGGAGGGGGCCTCCCCTGGCCTCCCTTCCCTCCTTCTGTCCCCCCCTCCCCTCCTCTCCCTTCCCCTCCCCTCCCCTCCCCTGCAAGCGGGACCTACGCCCTTCACATTGAATACAGTCATTCCAGCCTGTGCGTTCTCTACTTTAGAGCTTGAGCCCCTGGAGAGGAGGCCCGTGGTTGTTGGGGCGCGTTGTTTCTAGCCTCTGTGTTGCCTGCACACCCCGTTGGGAGGCATGGCCTTCGGGGGGCTCTTAGGAACACTTGGGGGTGACCCGTGTTAGCCAGGGTACTGGGAACAGGCCGGGTCACAGTGCGGGCTGAGCTGTTCCGCCTGTCCCGGCTCCTGAGTGTGAACCAAACTCTCTCTACACCACACACACACGCGTGTGTCGCCCTGCGAGCAAAGGCACAAGTCAGGGAGGGGGGCAGGATAGGACATTTCAGAACCACAGGGGGTCACTCGGTCAATGACAACTTCAGATGTCTTCAACTTCCAGGGAGAGGGACCGTCCAGCCCTCCAAGAAACGATCCATGTCGCCTTCCTACCAATAAAAACCAACAGCCAAGCCCCTTTGATCCTGTTAGAGTTCCTAGGAGTGTGTGTGTGTGTGTGTGTGTGTGTGTGTGTGTGTGTGTGTGTGTGTTCAACACACACAGCCCCTCACGCATCTACCAGAACTTTCTTTTTCTTTTTACAGCATAGGGTTTTGCTGGGATGGATTGAGTGGTTTTAAACAACAGTATTTTATTACTGTAAGCACCCCCCCCCCCCGTCCAGTGCACACCCCTCTGGGAAGGCCCTCCAGGGCCCGCACTGCTGCTATTGGAACATTTGTTTTTTATTCTGAATATTTCAGCACATCTATTTACCTGGCAGTATATTTAATACCACAGTGCCAAGATGGCATATATAAAGATCCAATTGCAATTCCCATCTGATGTCCCTTCCTTCTCTCCCCTCTCTCTCTCTCTCTCTTTTTCTTTTCCCACCCCCCGTTTTTATGTCCACGCTCTGAATTCAGCACAAAGTTGGTGTGTTTAATTTAAAAAGAAGTAAAAACGCTCCGGGAGACGCCTCGACCCACTGCAAATCACTTACTTTATAGAGGCCGTAAAATTGTGTATCGGATTAGAAGTGATGCGGATCTGAAATTTATGATAACTTTTAATGGCATTATAATTTTTTCCCCCTGTGCACCCTATAACAGCGTCGTTTCCATGTACACTGGCGACGAGATGAAATTTGTAAGGGAGAACATTACCCGGCTGAGCCCAGGGGTGTGTGAGAGAGAGAGAGAGAGAGAGAGAGAGAGAGAGAGAGAGAGAGAGAGAGAGAGAGCCAGAGAGAAAAGGGAAAGAAAAAAGGAGGGATGGAGGAAGGGGAGGAGGGAAAGAAGGAAGGAAGGAAGGGTTAGGAAAGAGGGATGGGGAGGAGAGGGGAGGGAGAGGGAGAATCGAGGGAAAGAGGGAGAGAGGGGAAGAGCCAAGCCAAGCCCCATGTGGGTGGCTCACGCCTGTCATCCCAGCTACTCAGGAGGCTGAGATCTGAGGATCGCGGTTCGAAGCCAGCCTGGGCAGGAAAGTCCACAAGACTCTCATCTCCAATGAACCACCAAAACCCAGTAGTGGAGCTGTGGCTCAAAGTAGTAGAGCGCTAGCCTTGAGGGGGAAAAACGAATTAAACTCAGGAACCAGTGCTCAGGCTCTGAGTTAAGCACCAGGTCTGGCTCATGTGCACACGTGTGACACACACACACACACACACACACAGACTGTAGACAGACAACCTTATGGAGGCACAAACTTATTTTAAAAAACAACAACAACAAAAAATGTTCTCAGGACACCAGAGGGTCAAACTTATCTTGGACACCCGGCCTCTCGCCAATCGCTGAGAAAACCATTTTCTTCCTAATTAATTTCATCGAGATGAAAACCGCCTCAAATGTCAGCCTGGCAAATTAAGACTTATTGATTATTGGCTTTTTAAAAAAAAATAGTTAATGCTTCTTGTCCAGAGATGGAATATTTTAGGGACATCAGCGAAGACATTTTAGCTTAGGTCCATCTGGGTTGGTTCCCCCCCCCGCCTGCCCCCCCCCCAAACAATGAAAATAACACCGTAAGCATCTTTCCCAGCCTCATCACTGATTCTTTTTTTTTTCCCCTACTCTTGTTGGAAACTTTTCCTTTATTTTTTTTCCTCTCTCTTTCCCCCCTCCCCCCAATAGTCGCAGAAAAGAAAGAGTCAGAAAAGTTCATCTCAGAATCGGATGGGAAACTATAAAATGTTCCTCTGCCTTTCATATTTCATGCTGGGCACTGAGCACGTGGGCTATACCCATTCCTCTTTTCCTCTACCTTTGGGCATTGGTCGATTAAATGAGTTCACCCCAAATGCTGACAGCAAAACTAGAAAGAGAACAAAGAGGAAACTCGAGCATCTTCGCAGAAACTGGCTGTGTGAAGGCTGATGTTTGGAAAAGGGGGTGAGGGGTGCCCAGGTGATTATCCCTGAACTTTTATTTATTTGTTTGTTTTTATTTCTTCTCAACGCTAGTGCTCTATCACTTGAGCCACAGTCCATTTCTGGCTTTTTTGGTGGCTAATTGGAGATGAGGGTCTCCTAGTCTTTACTGCCCCAGGCTGGCTTTGAACCATGATCCTCAGAGCTCAGAAGTAAGAGTCTCAGGATGGGCCTAGGAAAAGGGTCAGAGAGACACCCCCCCCATCCAACCCATCATTTTACAGCGAAGAATTGAATATATATGATATATATTATGTGTGATGTTATATATAATGTGGAATAAAATATATAATATATATATATATATATATATATATCCATGGAAGGCTTTATATTCTGCTACCCAATACTGTTCTTTGCATTGAGTGTCCAGGATTGCGTATTTATGAACGGTAAGTGTGGAGATGGCGGGGGGAGTCCACTCAGCCAGATGGATGTCAATTGCCCGAGAACCAGTAAAACCAAGAAAGAGAGCGTGGGCCTGACAGGGCCATATGGTTTGAGCACCACAGACAGACAGCACCCCATAGCTTCAGTCTCACCTGATTGTAAAGAAGTTTGAAGGGAGAAGCAGTGCTGTGGCTTGAAACAATGCCCAGGCCCCCAATTCAAGTCCCACAATCAGCAACGACAACAAAGGAGCTTTAGCAGGCCATGGGACACACTATTTCCTAGATGGAAGAAAGCGAGAATGAGATCAGAAGGGAATCTTAATGCACTGTTAGTGGGTTAGTGGGTTGGGGAGTGTGGGGGGGGATATAAACTTGTCCGACCATCCTGGAAAGCAATATGGAGGTTCCTCAAAAATACTAAATATAGAAATTCCCTGGGATCCAGCAATGCCACTCTTGGGCATTTAACTGAAAGTAAAGCCACCAGTGCAACCATGTTCACTGCAGTACTGTTCACCACAGCCAAGGACGGAATCAGCCTCAACGGGCAAGTGGATCGAGCAAACGTAATGGATATATACATAATGGAATTTTACTCATCCATTAGAAAGAATGGCATTGCACCATTTGTCAAGAAATAGAAAGACCTGAGAAAAAATTACATTAAGCAAAGTTAGTCGGAGGATACATGTTTTTCCCTTCTGCATCGGAGCCAGATTTAGCTTATAAACTTGTAAGTAAATAGGTTGTGTTTACAATGTGTGTACAAGTGTGTTCACTGAAATAGGGCCGCTTCCAGGGTGATTTCAAATAGTGTCTTTCCTTAGGAAGGCAAAGGCAAAGTTCAGCAAAATAAAACACCAGGAAGTGCGTACTCAGAAGGGGTCGAAGGGAAAGGAGTGGATGAATGAAGAGGAGAAGAGGAGGAGAATGCAGACAAAAATCCAATGTACAGCCTACGAAATTAAGAAGCAGAGGAGGGAAGGGGTGAGAGGAGGAGGGATGGGGGAGAAGTTGAAAGGGGCGACACGGACTAAAATGTTTGTGTTCATCACGGCACCTCCTTTTGTACAACTCCTTAAAGATATTTTTTTTTAAAGAAAAAAGGAAGAGTAAGACCTTCCAGTGAATGTCTCGTGGAGGCCTTTCATCTTGAAGGAGATTTTAGAAATAAAAATATGAGGACAGACGTCAAGTATACGATGACTCCACCAGCATGGGAGGAGGAGACGGAGCCAGTTGATCTTGAAGTCCCGGCTTTGATTGTGTGATTTATTTTTATGTTGGTATTTATGTTCTGCCAACACCTCCATAAGCTCTGGGATTGCTTTAATGAATAAATGATAAGTTTAAAATGATAATGGTTTCCATCAGGAGCGGAAAACCAATGCGGGTTTATGGCCAGGTCTTAATCTATGCCGCAGAATTCGACACAAAAGACAAGTGCGCTCATTCCGGCTTGCCTCGGCCCGTGGGCGTGGGGCCTCACCTCGAGAATCGCACGTCACTGGTTGTGGGGCCGCATGGGGACTCTGGGATCCACACTTCCGTGGGTTTTGTGTTAGAAATGTTCGGCGTCCTAGTGATTGCGTGTCTTGTGAGCAAGTGTGTTGCCGTTGTGGGAACGGCATCATTGACAAACGGGAAGGAACAGAGGCTGACTCATTCTAGGAGGAAGAAAGAGAAAGGAAGGGAGGGAGGGAGGGAGGGAGGGAGGGAGGGAGGGAGGGAGGGAGGGAGGGAGGGAGGGAGGGAGGGAAAGGAGAAAAGAGGAGGGAAGGAAGGAAGGAGGAAGAAGAGAAGAGAAAGAGGAAGGGAGGAAGGAAGGGAGGAAGGAAGGAAGGAAGGAAGGAAGGAAGGAAGGAAGGAAGGAAGGGAAGGAGGGAGGGGAGGGGAGGGAGGGAGGGAAGAAGGGGAGGGAGGGAGGGAAAGAAGGAATGAAAGAGAAAGAGAAAAAGGAGGGAAGGAAGGAGGGGAGAAAAAAAGGAAGGAAGGAAAAGAGAAAAAGAGAGAGGAAAAGGAAGGAAGGAAGGAAGGAAGGAAGGAAGGAAGGAAGGAAGGAAGGAAGGAAGGAAGGAAAAGAGGGAGGGAGGGAGGGAGGAGGGGAAGGAGGGAAGGAAGGTGGAAAGAGAAAGAGGAGAGGAAAGAAGGAAGAGAAGGAAGGAAGGAAGGAGGGAGGAAGGGAAGACAGGCAGGCAAGAGAAAAGGAAGGAAGGAGATGAATGAAGGAGGAAGAGAAAGAGGAGGGAGGGGAAGAAAGAGAGAGGAGGGGAAAGGAGGGGAGGGGAGGGGAGAGGGGGGGAGGGGAGGGAAGGGAAGGGAAGGGGAGGGAAGGGAAGGGAAGGGAAGGGAAGGGAAGGGAAGGGAAGGGAAGGGAAGGGAAGGGAAGGGAAGGGAAGGGGATCACCATGAACAGAATCCTCATCATGGAAGGGAGCTGGGCCTGGCCTGTTGGGGTCAGGAAGTGGCGGCTGCCACCCATTCTTTCCCCTGAGCCCGCCATGTCCCTCCCGGGCCTGCCAGACGCGGGCTGAGCATCTGCTGTCACACGTGGGGACGGGCCTGGCATCCTGAGTGTCACAGAGGGGCAGAGGAGGCCCCCCTGGGAGTTGAGAGGACACGGGCTTCCAGAACCATGGCCCAGCCCCGGCACCCCCCCCCCATGCAGCCCGACAGCCGCCCAGGACCCCGTGGGACTTACTTCCTCTGAGAATAACCCACTGGACAGAGTGGTGGGTGGGGGGAGACGGGGGGGAATGAAGGAAAAGGGGGGGGGACAGTGTCCAAACAGTGAACACAGAAGTGGTACCCACCACCCAACATGTGGCGGGGCTGCCCCTCTGCACCTCACCTCATGATCAGAAGGGAAGAGGGGAGCCAGCGGGGACCCCCAACTCCAGGTCCCCAGTGCGGGGCGGGAAGGTGTGAACCAGCAGGCCAGGGGCAGAGCCTACCACCCCCCAGGCTGTTCCGGAGGCTGAGACCTGAGGGCCGTGGTTCAAAGCCAACCCCGGGGGCAGGAAACTCCAGGAGAGGCTTAGCTCGAATCACCAAAAAGCCAGACGGGAGCCGTGGCTCAAGCGGTAGAGCACCAGCCTTGAGCACCCAGGCCCTGAGTTCAAGCCCCAGGACAAGAAAGGAAAGAAAGGAGAGGAGGAAGAGGAAGGAGACGAGCAGGTGAGTTTGGAGGTGAAGTGGGGGAGTCTCCCTGCCCCCCCCCCGCCCTGCCCCGTCCCTCCCCGCCTCTCCCCCCCATCTTGTCTTCAAGGCCAATGGCAACCACAGACACCCATCGTCATGAATGAAGCCAGGATAGACTCCAACCCACCTTCCGCAAGCCCGGTCAGTCACCCCTCCAATACGGGGTGGGGGGGTTCCCCATTTTCCCTCTCCTGGGCGGGGGGAGCAAATCCCTCATCCTTGGAGTTCTGCTCCTGTGGGGTGCAGGGCGGGGAGACAATCGAGGCTGATGCAAAGCCCCTAAGCACCTAACCCCAGGGACCCCACCCTGTGGAGGCGGTGGGGGGGGGCTGTTGGAACATTTTTCTAGAAGAAAGGACGGGGCAGAGCGACAGCATGAGAGACAGCGAGCTAGCAAGTGGACTGACCGGGAGTGGACTTCCAAAGAAACGCCACCCAGGGAGGGGGGAAGGAAGACAGGCTCTCCCCCTCCCTCCGCCCACTCCCCCCCCCCCGTAACCACCACCATATACATGAATAAAATAGAATAAAACTCTGCAGAAGTGCAAAGTACTGTAATCAGCTGGCAGCCATGCGCGGGGGGCTTTGGCGGCGGCTCCGATAAATGTCTATCGCTCATTTACATCCGCGCGCTGCACCGCTTTAATCAGCCGCCTAATCCCTCGTGGTATTAATGAATTTTTTTATGCCTTCTTCTTCTTTTTTTATTTATTTATTTTTTTTTTTAGTATCATGTTTGCTAATTCAAAACTGATCAGCGGCTTCTGTGGGCCTTTTTTTATGCGGGGAAGAATGGGTGAGCTGGGTACTTGTGTTATCCCGGCTCTCGCAAATAATTAAGAGTACAAAGGAGACAAATCAGCCTGAATGCACCGCACAAAGGGCCCGGCTCAGCCCAGGCCTCGCTCAGTTCCCAGCCCTCCCTCCCTCCCCACCAGCCCCCTCCACCAGCCCTCCCTCTTGCTTACTGCTTTATTTTTCATGTGTTCCTTCCCTCCGAACAAGAGAGAGGGGGGCTCAAGTTCCCGCATCTGTGTTCAATGCATCAAGCGGGGGGGGGGCAGGGAGAAGGAAAGGGACAGAGGGAAACTTCCAGAACGGTGCTGCTCTGGGGGTGTGCCACCCGTCCCTGCAGAAGCTGGGAGCTGAGTGGAGTGGACAGGGCTGTCCCCCGGCCCTGGTCAGGCAGGAAGGGGAGGGAGCAAGGAAGCCATTTCTTCAGGCTTCTGGAAGGGCTTGGTGGCCCCCCGCCTCCAGGGGGATGACCCAGGCCACCGTGGAGAATGGAGATTGCCAAAGTACCCAGCTTGGTGCCTGCTACTGGGGCTACCTGACCAGAAAAACCACCCCCAACACAGGAGGGCCCGGCACCAGCTCCGGAGAGCCACACCTGCCAGAAAGTTCCCAGAGCAAGCAGCCAGCGAGAAAACACAGATGCACGGTCAGTCCCGTGCCTGTCCCTCCATGAGTCGATCAGATAGCGAACTGCAGACACATGCATGTATTCACATATAGCCTGCAAGTTGTATATTCGATATATGATGTGTGTTCTATAATATACGATATATCCTAGACATTCTATATTATATTATTAATATGTTATATATTTGTAACATATTAATATGTTGTAATACATATACTGTATGTTGTATATAACATACATGATATATTATATCACATGTATGATTATGTTCTATCATATGTATAATCACATGTATGACATAATATATACCACATTATAATAATATATTAATAATTATAATATATTTTATATACTTTAATATTTTCTATTATGTAATATATTTATTATATTATTTATTATATTATATCTTATCTCACATAATATATACAGTATAATATATTATATCGTGCATTATGTCATATATATGATATAAATATATTATACATACTATATATTCTAGAATAAAATAGAACATATATTTTATACAAAATGATATATAATATATATCATATGGGATATATAACATGTTATAAAACATAGTCTACTGTACATACTATACAATATACATATATACTATGTGCGCATGTAACATATATGGTAGTATATATTTATATAGATATGTATGCACATAGACATAGCAATGCATAATTATGTATCCATATATTTTCATGCATGCACACAACATACACAGTAATGTATACCTTAATATACAGTATTTCATATATACATTACATGACACTTATATAAGGCATTTTACTAAAACTGTCTCGGCCATCCCTTCTCAAAAATACTGATTTACCTGGGCACTGGTGGCTCACACCTAGAATCTCAGCTACTCAGGAGCCTGAGGTCTGAGGATCAAGGTTCAAAGCCAGCCTAAAAGGAAAGTCCAGGAGACTCTCCCAGGACTGACATATGGACATATACACTCACCAACACACAGACACATACACACACACACACACACACACACACACACACACACACACCCTGATTTAACTAATCTAGGATGGATGACCTGATTTAAAACCTAGCCAGGGAATCTTCGTGTATGCTCAACCACTTAGCAAGCCACTCAACCCGTCTGAGTGGGTCTGATTCAGTTTTGTATCTTCATTATCTACCTCAGTATCTTCCTATTTCCAAAGCTTGCTGCCACTGGCCACCGCCACAATCCATTTATGCTTCTAAACCACCGGAAGACCCTTGGGGACGCGTTCATGATTTGGATGCGTTTGCCCGTACTACATTCATGTTCCTCCAAGGCGCCCACACCAGAGGCACTGTGCCTACTCGAGTCCTGCACCCACAAAAACCAGGGCTGGCAAAGCAAGAGGCTTGCGTCATCTGAGCTGCTCAGGAGGCTGAGATCCAAGGGTCATGGTTCAAAGCCAGCCCGGAGTAGGAAAGTGCATGAGACTCTGATCTCCAACGAACCACCAGAAAACCAGAAGTGGCGCTGTGGCTCAAAGTGGTAGAGGGCTCGCCTTGAGCAAAAAGAGCTCAGGGACAGCGCCCAGGCCCTGAGTTCAAGCCCCAGGACCCCCAAAATAATTAATAATAATCAAAAATAAGCAGCAACAGAAGAAAAGAAATCTCAAGAGCAACCAATGCCAAGCCCACTGCAGTAGAGATAAAGAGATTTTTGTTCCTGGGGTTCATAGATAATCATTTCTGCTCCTTCTTTCGTGTGGCCAAGGGCTCTGATGCAAAGTCTCACGAAAGGAGGCGAGGCCAGCCAAGGAAAGTTGATCTTCCTATAAGGTGAGAAATGGAGGCATGGAGGGGGGGTGCCCTGTGCAAATGAGATCGCTGCTCCACAACACTGATGGTGGCGGGGAGTGGGGTGGGGGAAGAACCTGGAGATTTAATGCAGTTTGCAGGTGGGATTCGCTGGTGTGTGTGACTTTGGACTGTCTCTCAAGGAACAAGATTGAAGAGGGATGCAAATAAGAGAAACCCGGGCTGCCGTCCGGCTCTTCCGAACTCACGCGGAGAGCTGACGCTCTGAAGTAAATCCTGGAGAGAGCGGGCCCCAGACCGGGCCTTGTGGTGGTTCTCGATCATGGCACGGGCTCACTTTGGGTTTAATTCAAAGCCAGGCTCCCCGAGCTTTACTATGAAATATAACCCGGGAAACGGCCATTTTCTTCCCCCCAAACACAAGAACGCGCTCATCTTTCTTCAAAAGATGGCTGGTTTTAAAATAAATAAATAAATAAATAAAAAATCTTCCTTCAAGGAAGAACCGTGCCAGGGGTTTGCTTTCGCCGTAGCTGCTGTTTACAAGCTACATATTTTTGGGGGGGGGGGGTGGTTATTATTTATTGATTTTACTGTTCCTTTCCTAACACTAAACAAATGAAAAAAAAAAAAAAGATCATTCCAGAAACACTTGATCCTAAAGCAACTTTCCTACCCTCTTCTGTCTGCCCAACCCCTCGCTCAATTCTCAGGGCTGTGGACTCTGCCCCAGGACCTTTGCCTAACGAAG
>NC_063186.1:4018485-4055985 GCF_023159225.1 Perognathus longimembris pacificus
GCTCACGTGGCAGAGCGCTAGCCCTGAGCAAAAGAAGCTCAGGGACAGCGCCCAGGCCTTGAGTTCAAGCCCCAGGACTGGCACACGCGTGTGCGTGCACACACACTAGCCCTGGGCGAGGGTATGGTGGTCCATGCCTATAATCCCACCTACTCGAGAGGGGTAAACAGGAGCATCGCAGTCTTGAGGCCGCACTAGCAGAAGACACGAGACCTTACGTGACCAAGTCATGCAAGCAAAAAGTACTGGGGGGTGTGACTCAAGCGTGGCCGTCCATCGAGACAGCTCTAACAACAACAACAAACAGCGTGGGTGGGGAGGCTTAAAGGACGGCAGATTCCTTCTTACTGCTGTGGTGGTCAAGGTCAGGTGTCCGCCTTTCAGAAATGGAGATCTTCTCTCTGCGTGGTAAAAGAAGGAAAGAGGTTTTAGGGCTTTTTTGGGGGTGGGAGGGGTGGGTTGGTTGTAGGACTTGAACTCGGGGCCCGGGCGCCGCCCCCTGAGCTCCTCAGCTCAAGGCTGGCGCTCTACCACTGGAGCCACAGCGCCACTTCTGGCTTTCTGGTGGTTTGTTGGAGATGAGAGTCTCGGGGACTTGTCTGCCCGGGGCTGGCTTTGAACCTATGACCCTCAGGTCTCAGCCTCCTGAGTAGCTAGGACGGCACAGGAATCTACGTTTGCTTCTGCCGTGTCGATGACAATACGGAGGCGCAGGAATCCAGCTTGGCACGATTCGAATAGAAGAACAACCCACTTCCCTTTCTAGAACTCCACCTAGGAGGAAATAATCTTGTCCATCTCCCAACCGGTAGGCCCGATGGGTGGTTCCCTCCCCCCCGCCCCCGTCATCCATTGCCTTATCTAGAATATTTCTGTTTAATACACTGCCACCAAGAATTATTGAGGGAATAAAGGGAAGACGTAGACTCGCAAGTCCTGAGTTCGAATCCCAGCTCCGCCGCCTGCCTCATTGGTGCACGATTTGCCCCCCCCCCCCGACCCAAGCCCATCTGCTCGGTATCAGCAGCCCTGGCATGGCTTCCTCGACATCAGCGGAGACGGAGACGTCAGCAGGGACCCCGTCCATCCATCCAGCAGGGACCCCGTCCATCCATCCCGGACCCCCAGTCCTCGTGGCAGCCCCACGAGATGGCTGGGCCTTGTGTGCGTCTTTGTGGGTCACCACACACCGGCCATCCGTTATCGGAGGGGGTTCACCGCCGTCCCGCGAGGCGGGGGGGGGGGGGGGTGCGGTCATCTGCTCCTCTCCCACGTGGTGGCAGGCCTTCCCCAACCCTGTCAGGCCCGAGGATTGTCCACAGAGCCGGGCGCCAGTGAGCCCCGCGCACGCCCGTCATCCTAGCTACTCCGGAGGCTGAGACCGGAGGATCGCGGTTCGAAGCCAACCCGGGCATGAAAGGTCCAGGAGGCTCTGATCTCCGATGAGCCACCAAAATAAAGAGAGAGGTGTGGATCAAGCGGTAGAGCGCCAACCTGGAGTGGAAAAAAAAGTCAAGCACAAGGCCCTGAGTTCAAGCCCCAGCTACCGCCCCCCCCCCACACACACACACACTACAGATACAAAACAAGAGGCAGCGTAGTTCTATCTCCTCGAGCTGTGACATTTGTCTCCTAAGTCAGACACCGGGGGGGGGGGGGGTGGAAAATAAGGTCTGGAAAGAAAATTAATTCTTAAAATAAAATAAAAATAGCCTCGGTAGAAAGGGACGTTTTTGTTTTTGTTTTTGTTTTTAAGAACTCAGCTTTTCTGGGACTCCAAATCGAGGGCGGCCATTTCTTCCGACAGATCCTGAACCTCCAAACTTGCTCAGTACCCACAGGCCCGGCCCCCCGCCCCCCCCCCCGTAGTATTTTTTATTTAATCCACTTCTTTGGGTGAATATGATTTTTATTTTATTTTATTTTTTGGTCTACCTGCAGGTTTTTCTCCCTGACCTACAAAGCAAGCACTACGCACCCTGTGTTCTGGATTGGGGGGGGGGAGGCCGTGTCTCCCCAAAGCGAGCTGTGTGGAGATGGGGAATGATGTCGGCCCCCCCCCACACACACACACAGTGGGGAGTTTCATTCATCTCATGGGGGGACACAGCCGGGGGAGCAATGTCTACCTGGACTCCCACGTCTTCCTTTAATGAAGTGATACCTATTTGGCGGTGATAAGGAGTCTCTGGAAATTGGGGAGGAGGAGGAGGAGGTGGGAGGGGTGTGGAGGAAAAGAAGAAACATCTTCCCCATGCAAAGCCTCCTTTCATATGGAAACGGCACCCCTGGAATGAGCCTGCGAAGAATGGGGCTTAGAAGCACTCGGGAGGCGTCTGCGTGTGGTGTGGACTTGAAAAGGCGGCTGGTAAGAGGATGAAGTGTGCCCTCCACGCCGTGTTCCTTTTGAAGCGTGTTCACACGGGACACACACACACACACACACACACACACACCCCTCCGGCGCGTGTCATCTTCACCCACAGCCCCGCGGGGCCCTGACACGCGGTTATTAAGCCCGCTTCGAGGCCATAGGACGTGTACTGAAGTGGATGGAGGGGCTGGGGACGTGGCTCAGCGGCAGAGCGCCCGCCTGGCACGCACGAAGCCCCGGGTTCGATTCCTCGGCGCCACGGACACAGAGACAAAGGCAGGAACGGCGCTGTGGCTCAAGAGGCCCCATGAACGTGAACGCTGGCTCGACAGACACCTTCTTCTGGGACATTCTGAGCTTCACCTGGGAGGTGATTGTGGGAAGCATAAGATTAGGTCGTTTGCAGGGGACATTGTCCCAAACAGGAAGCGTCCTCACTACCTACAGTCGGGGCCCCCTCTGTCTGTACAACCCCTGAGGGACGAGCCAATTATATCCTAAAAAAATAAAAAAATAAAAATTGAGAGGTGACCATGAACACATACCTAAAGAAAACAGAACACAAAATGAAATCCGGAAGCAAGAAGCAAATTCCCGAAGTGGGGACGTGGCTCAAGTAGTAGAGCGCTAGCCTTGAAGGAAAGGAGGAGGGTTGGACACTCAGAGGGCAGAGCCAATGAGCAAAAGTCAGGTGCTGAGTTCAAGTCCTGGTCTTGGATTGGGGGGGGCGGTGGCGGGCGGGAAGAAGCTCAGGAGCTGGATGCTGGCTCCCGCCTGTCATCCTAGCTACTCAGGAGGCTGAGATCGGAGGATCACAGTTCGAGACTCTTAGCTCCAGTGAACCACCAGAAACCCGGAAACGATACTGTCGCTTAAAGTGGTAGAGTGCTAGCGTTGAGCAAAAGAGCTCAGGGACAGCGTCCAGACCCTCACACTCACACACACACACGCACACACACACACACACACACACACACACACACAATTTCAGGCCACAGTCCTAATAGACAGATTTGTAAAACATCGAAGCCAGGGCCTTCTCCACGAACCACCGGGTTTAGCCCTTCCATATGCCAAGGTTCCTGAATTACCTCAACGCTTCACGTTTCTTTATTATCGAAGCTCACGTGTCCCTCTCCAATTACAAGACCCTCTCGCTGGCACACCGGCGAGCCCTGGGAAGTTGTGCAAACTGCGCTTTTTTTAAAAAACAACAACAACAACAACTGTATAGTTAAAAGGTGCGATTCGCCTCCCCTACTTATTTCCTGTATGCTGTGCCTAAGTCACAAAGCAGATGGCGGCTGTGCTAGTGTGTGTGTGTGTGTGTGTGTGTGTGTGCGTGCGTGTGTGCAATTCCCCAACTGATCAACACCGGCAATCATCATTACACCATCATCATAGTGGAAGGGACCGTCGTATGTAAATCACACGCGGATGACCAAAGTTTACAGCAACACTTGGAAATTTAGTGTCTCGGGAGCATTTCATTCAGCCCCATAAAAGTTATGGTGTGCTGATTAAATACTGACTGGGAGCTGAAAGAGCGCTTACTTGAGGTTTATAGGAACGGAAAGGATGTATTCTGTTCCCACCTAATTTTTTTTTTCTAAATATTGATGTCCACAGACAGCCAAAGGCATGCATTCCATGTTGTTGATTTTTTTTTCCAAGGGAGGGAGTGTGAATACTCTATTTTTTTTTCTATAATGGCATTTTCTCCCCATCATAAAACCTGAGGGAGAAAAAAATGATATACAAAAAAAGAAAAAAAAAAAAAAAGAAAGCAACCATATTCCTATTCCAAAGACAACATTTGTTGTTTCCGTCTCTTTACCCCTTGTGTTTTGAAGCGAAGGACATCATTCATTCCCTCAAGTGGGCTTTTTTTTTTCTTTTCCTCTTTTTCATGGAGAGTGACTCCAATTTCCTTCCCCAACTCGAATCCGGAGGGCCTCGAATACTTAGCACTAAAGAGCATCTTCTTGATTCTCAGAGAAGACAAAGGCAGAGCTCCCTGAATAGAGAGGAGAAAGCAAAGAGCTCACGTCCATCACCACAGCCCGGCCCATGGATTGGGGTAGGGAAGCCACCAAGATGGCGGCAACACTTAGTCTCCCAGAGCCCCCAAGAGGCTGCTGGGAGTTTACCAGACAACTCATATGTGGTGGGGGAGGGGAGGGAGGAGGGAGGAGGGGAAGGAGGAGGGGCACATCGCTTTCTCATTACCAGTATTTCACTCGGGGATTCGAGGATATTTTCAAACATACAGGAAGGTGAAAAGAATCAGAATATGTGTTTTATACGCCCACCCGGCGCCTAGAGTCTAGGGTGCACAGTTGGCTGATAATTTGCTCTCCCTTTACTTATGTGTCCATTCACCAATCATGTTATTATTATTATTATTATTATCATCATTGATCATTAGTATTATTCATTATTGTTTTGCCAGTCCTGGGGCTTGAACTCAGGGCCTGAGCACTGTCCCTGAGCTTCTTTTTGCTCAAGGCTAACACTCTGCCACTTGAGCCACAGCGCCACTTCCAGCTTTCTGTGTGTGTGTGTGTGTGTGTGTGTGTGTGTGTGTGGCACAATCCACCAGCCATGTTGTATTCCCTGGGCCATTTATTCACCCAACCGACACCCGCCGAGTTCCACCACGGTTTGCTGGATTGGCTTCAGCGTGGAGGACGACGAGGGTGGAAAGTGAGATGTTTCCCCTCCACGGGGGCTGACAGGTTGTAACAGGGATGGGTTAGCCTTTAATTAAGTACTTAATTAATGAGACGGAAGGGTGGCGATCGCCACGGAAAGCCGCTCGGCGACTTTGGTTTATTCGGAGAGAAAAGCGATTGCGCGCAGACACAGGTGTGTGTGTGTGTGTGTGTGTGTGTGTGTGCGTGTGTGGGGGGGGATTCAGGCATAGGCAACACACACCTGCACACACACACACACACACACACACACACACACACCCCAATGATCTGGGGCGAAGTGTTCAATTCTCTCTCTGCAGAAAAAGCAAACCATCGCCCTTTCTCGCCTGACAGGTGGAGACGCTCAATCAATAGCTACAGAACGCAGGCCGCTGCTGAGCTCTAAGACAAAAAAAATAAACTATAAAACCCAAGCCCGGGTCTCTCCGCGGGTGAGGCTATGTCACAAATTCCCCCTGGCTTCGGGTTCAAGACGAGGGCTAAGAAATGCCCAGCGATCAATCAGTCAGGGGTGCCGTCCAAACCCAGGGCAGGGGGGGAGGGGGGGCGGGCAGACAGCACAGCGGCCCTGCCTTGTCTTGGCTTCATTTGGGGCCGCTGTTGTTTGGGGGGGGGGGGGGGGGTTGTGTTGAGAGGAGAACCCGGCGAGCCTTGAACTCGCCACCCTCCCGTCTCGGCCTCCTGAGTAACTTCCATCGTGCCCTCTGACCCTTTGACCTGGAGGTCGCTGGCTACGCTGGCGAGGACTTAGAAGGTGGGGCTCATTGAGGGGGTCCCCTTTGGCTGGGCCCCCAGATATATATATATATATATATATATATATATATATATATATATATATATATATATATATATATATGTGGGGGACCTCTGTGATCCCAACCACGTCTAGAAATGAAGTCAAACCCCACCTGAGTCTCCAACTCCTCCGTGGGGCTCCGCGGTTTAAGTATCTACCCAGCAAGCGCAAGGCCCCGAGTTCAAACCCCGCCACCGCCACACACAGCACAAACGAGCCTGCGTAAATCCGCCGTGATGAATGCCGTAACTCAGGTCTATTTCTTGTCTCCATGAGAGCTGATTGTCAAACAAGCAAACAAATAAACACTGGACACGGCATGTCGCGATCTCGAGAGTCCTTAGATGTAAAACTCCTCCCTGCTAGGAGCACCGGGCGCTTCGCAGATGGATTCCTACGCTGCCTTTGCGAACCCAAACCTTTCCATCGCCTTTTTTGTGTTTTTTTTTTATAAAAGCCTTACAGCCGTCATCTCGGAATTTTTTCCTTCGCCAATAGAACCTTTAATCTACCTATAAAATAGGATTCATAGAATGAATCCGGGTATTTTACCCACCGCTAACATCCGAAAGCAATTAGCCTCTTTGTTTGTTTCGCGGGGGGACGGAGACTGAAAAGCTAAATGAACATGCGAGCGGGAAGGGGGAGGGAAAAGAAGAAAAGAAAAGAAAAAAAAAAAAAGAAAGGAGCCAGGCATGGATCCAAATGTCTGAGTGATGTACTAATTAAATTGTATAACAACACTGCTATCTTTATACATACACTTTATTACAGGTTGGGGAAATCAGCCCAAACCTTCTTAGCCTCCCAGAGAAACACTTCCCCCCAAACGAGAGGGATGTTCACAAAGACTCGGGGTGAAATTGCCCCCCCCCCTCTCTCTCCTCATCAGAGGCTGCCATGGAGAACGCATGGATAGCACTTTGCCCACTTGTTTCCAAAGCTCCCGTTGGTGCAAAGAACATCTTCAGCCAGACGCCGGTGGCTCACGCGACTGTCACTCAAGCGACTCAGGAGGCTGAGATGGAAGATCAAGGTTCAAAGCCAGCCCGGGGAGAAAAGTCCAGGAGACCAATCTCAGTTCCAATTAACCACCAAAAAGCCCACAGGAGAGCCTTGTCTCAAATGGTAGAGCACAAACCTTTCGGGGGTGGTGGCGGGGGGGGGGTGGGAAGGAACCTCTCAGGGACAATTTCTGGGTCCTGAGTTCAAGTCCCCATCTCTTGAAGACAAGTATTTTGGGGCGTCCTTGTCTACACACAGGCCCAGGGGTGCCTGCTGGCTGTGTATCCTCTCTCTCTCTCTCTCTCTCTCATCGGATGCAGAAATAACCACCATCAGCCATTCCACACACCCAGCCACACCAGGGGGGGCTGCCCCCCGGCTCTGGTTGTTCAGATACCCAGGGCTAAAGCCCGTTTCTTCCCGGTAATCCCCAAGTCTGAATCTGTAACACTCCGGGGGGCTGGGGGGGGGGCGGGGGGGGTACTGCCAGTCACCATGGAAGGGATTTCTTTTTTTTCCAAAGATGCTTCTCCAACCTACATTCAGAGCCTACGTCCTTTGAGGAACAGAGAGGCTCTGTGGCCGATTTCCAGACCCCCCCACCGCCCAAGAAACAAACAGCTCCGCCTTTCTTTCCGGTAGACGGGGACATAGGTCGTTGACGTTTGGGTACAACGTATGAGAAAAAACAACCCCAGAGGGGCCACTGCCGCCTCCCTTACCCATGGCTGGTTAAAAAGAAAAATCAGCCACCAGCGGGTAGTGGCTCCCGCCTGTCAGCCCAGCTACCCAGGAGGCTGAGATCTTAAAGGTGGCAGTTCAAAGCCAGCCCGGGCAGGGAAGTCCATGAGATCGCCAAGGAGCCACCAAAAAAGCTAGACGTGGAGCTGTGGCTCAAGCGGTGGAGAGGTGATTGAATGCCAGTCTTGATTTTTAAAAAAAAATCAAAAGGTCAGGGATAGCTCCCGGGTCCTGAGTTCAAGTCCCAGGAGCGGGGCAATACAAAATAACAATCTTAACAGCCGTCCAAAAGAGGCTCGATAGCATCGAGGCTGCTGAAGTCAAGCAGGGTTACAGAAACGAGGCATCGAAGAGATTCCCTGAGCGCAGACCCCCTCTCTCGTGTTCTGCAAACCCTGCAGTATTCCACTTGGGGGTGGGGGGAGGTGGGGGGCGAGGAGGAGAGGTGGGAGAAACCGAGGCCTCTTCCCCCCCACCCCCACCCCGGACAGGACAGGACAGGGAAGGGAGAGGAGGGGACAGTAGACAAACATGGCTGTCGGGCCGGCCCAGAGAGGAGCTCTGAAAGGTCTCTAATCACTCCAGATTAATTCCTCGCAATGGCTAAGTGTCAAGGAGGAAGTGCATCCCAAGCGCGCATAAATCCACAGACACCGCGCCACAATGCGCTCTAATGCCGCCTTTCATTTTCTCAGCATTAGCTCGAATATCTTGCAGAAGGCTTGTTCTTACATTAATAGCCCCCCACGCCAGGAGCGGGGCCTACGCCGCACTTGCTTTTTATCATCTCTAACTTCTCTTCCCAACCTAAGGATTTCTTTTTTCCCCCTGCTGGGTTTATCCCCACCATCACTGAAGGAGTATTAAATTATAACCACTAAATATTGTAAACGACAGGACAACCAGGCACCAGGGGCTCCCGCCTGTCATCCTAGCTACTCAGGAGGCAAAGATCTGAGGATGGCGGTTCAAAGCCAGCCCGGGCAGGCAAGTCCGTGAGACCTTTATGTCCAATAATAAGCAAGATGTGGAGCTGGGTGGTTCAAGTGGTAGAGCACTGCTAGCCCTGAGGAGGGAAAAGGCATGGGGACAGTGCTCAGGCCCCAAGTTCAAGCCCCACAACACACACACACACACACACACACACACACACACACACACACACACTGGTTTGAAGTGCCTGAACCGTTGCTGTTAAAACCAATGGAGACCTGCTTTCACAACCAAGATGGCGCATCCTTAGGACAGCGGCAAGTCAGGTTTCCCCACGCCATCGGACCTTTCATCTGCTGGGCATGGTGGGTAGGGCTGGGGTTTCTGAGCTCACCCTGGCCTGTGTGGGGCTCTTCCCCCCCCTCAGCTGAGCCCACCTTTGCTACCCCCCACCCCACCTTAGCTGCCATCAGGCAAGCGCCCTGCCCCACCCCATAGAAGGGTTCATCTCAAGCCACACATAGCTCCCAACGGGCGAGACAGGCCATCCAGGGGCATTCACAGAAACCCAGAGGGAGAGGACCATGCCTTCCAACGTGCAAGAACAAGTGTTCAAAGCTGCTACCCTCTGCCACTTGAGCCACAGGGCCATTTCCGGCTTTTTCTATCTATGTGGTGCTGGGGAATCGAACCCAGGGCTTCTTGTATACGAGGCGAGCACTCTTGCCACTAGGCCACATTCCCAGCCAGATGCTACTTTTTTTTTTTTTTAAAGACACGAGGCCATGTTTTTCCCTTGCTTTCTATTTTCCCTACTGGCATGTCAAAGAGAAGAGAGATGCTTGCTCATTATCTAATCCAAGTGTGCTTACGTTATAGGTAAAGGAAGATACTAAGGAGGGTTGGCCTCGAAGATGCTCGAACTGTGCCTCGTCATGGGGTGATTGCTGAGACCGTAGGCGTGAGGGCGAGTATCTGATACCCACTGAGGGAAATCCGACGTGTGTGTGCGCGTGTGTGCGCGTGTGTGTGTGTGTGTGTGTGTGTGAATAATCACTGTTTATTCACCAGGTAGAAAGCCCGTGGGGGGAAAAAAAAGACTCCCCTTAGAACTTCTCAAGGAGAAAGAAGCTGTTGCAGGAAGCAGTGGATAGAAGAGGGGGAGGGGGGAGAGTTGGGGGGCGGGGGCTAGGGAGAGGGGGAGGGAGGGATCCATTAGAGGGGGGCGGGTGCAGGGGCGAGGTGCTTCTCTGAGCGCCTTCTCCAGTGGTCCCATCGATCAAGTTGAGGTGGGTTTATTTATTTATTTATTTATTTTTCTTTTAGGAGAATAGGTCAGCATGACAGCTGATAAAATGATGAAGCGATTGTATGGAGCATCTTAAATATGCAGTAAAAAAAAAAAAAACAAAAAAACAACAACCACCTTAATAGCCTGACTATCACCAGACCCGGGGAGAAAGCAGAAGCCAAGAAAGGAACATGATCGTTGCGCACGAAAACAGAATAGTAAAACCCACAAAAGTTGGGAGGGAAAAGGGGGGAGCCGAGAGAGATAAGAGGGTGGATCTGATGAAATCCCATGCGTCGATGGGAAAAGAAAATTACGAAGGACCGCGTGCGTACAGTCCCCACTTGCTGCTGAAAACAAAAGGAAAACTAGGCGGCTGAGAACAGGAGGACGGCAACTCGAGGCAAGGCAGGGCTGAAAAGTCCCCAAGATCCTCCGTTCAGTCCGTAGCTTGACATCCCAAGCTACGTGGCAGGCTGAGATTGAGAAGCCTGGAGTTCCAGAAAAGTCCCCGAGGGAGGAGTCTCCAGGAGTGCACGGCTATGACTCCAGCCACGACAGAAAGCCTCAAAGAAGGTACTGCGCCCCCCCCCCCCAATCCCGGGGCTCACGCCTGTCATCTAAGCTACTCACAGGAGGCTGAGATCTGAGGATCGCAGTTCAAAGCCAGCCCGGGCAGGAGAGTCTGTGAGACTCTCATCTCCGATGAATCACCAGAAAACCAGAAGTGGCGCTGTGGCTCAAGCGGTAGAGCGCTAGCCTTGAGCAAAAGAGCTCAGGGACAGCGCCCAAGTCCTGAGTTCAAGCCCCACAACCAACAAAAATAAATAAACAAATGAAATAAAATAACCAATGACAACGATGAACATGAACTGTACAACTTGTAGGTGGGGATGGGAGGGAGGAACTGGGAGAGAAGGAGGGAAGGGGTGACATTGTCCAAAAAGAAATGTCCTCATTACCTGACCTACATAACTGTAGCCCCTCTGTACATCACCTTCATCATAACAATAAAAAATCATAACCAATGAAGAACAGGGTTCTGTGTGTGTGTGTGTGTGTGTGTGTACACAATTCACACTTGACTTGAGTGACTCAATTGATGTCTCTGGCCATGAACTATCATTCTTCTCTCAAGGTCCGGCCAATCCAATTTTGTTTTTATCTCTGCTGAAAAATATTAAGAGTCATCGGATCCGGGTGCCGATTGAAGAAGCCGTGATTGAATGAGGGCTGCTCTATGCTCCTCGTCTTGATGAAGACAGAGTGTCGGGAGGCCTGGGCGCAGGGCAGGCCGTGTGTCTGTCTGTGAGTGTGTGTGTGCGTGTGCGCGTGTGCGCGTGTGTACAAGTCTGTAGATCTACCACGCCTCCATCAGCCCCCTATGAACCACATCCATCTCCACCTTCTCTACCTTCCTCTGTGGTCCTCACTCCCAGCCCCTCCCCCCCCCCCACGGACTCGCTGAACCATCCGCCTAGGTGCCGGGTGCTGTACTCAGTACTCCAAGAGAATAAGGCACCTGGTCCCCACCATGGGAGATTGTTATGGGGCAACTGAGGCTGACAGAGGTGCAGTAACTTTCCCCGACGGGGGCACCATTAATGACACGTGGGACGGTGAACCACTGCATCATGTGTGTCAAACGCCTGCCTTCTTAGCAGCAAAATACACAGTACAGACACCCCCACAACATGGACGCGAACACACAAGGGGTACTTCTAAGCTCTCGGGGTACGTGTAGAAAGTTTCCTTCCTGCCACCGGCCCCCAGAACTGGCCTCTTGCTATACCCATGTTCAACCAGTGCCTTACGGAGGGAGTCCATGAATAAGTGAATCAAAAAAATCAATGCAAGACCTGGGAAAACCAAGAGGACGTCATTGATTTAGACCTGCGGCCCGCGCTCCCCTGCACTGCCTCGCCGTCCCTACGTCCTTGATGACCTCTCTCTATGCCTCCCTCTCCCATACAGAGAGAGAAAGAGAGAGACAGAGAGGAGAGGAGAAGATGGGAGGGGAGGAGGAGAAGGGAGAAGGAGGAGAGGAGGAATAGAGGAGCGTACAAAGGGTGGTTTGCAGAACAACAGAAGGGTCGCAAAGGGATGACAGTAAGTAGGACAGGAGAAGGTGCTGTGGCTGAGTCCACTATGGGCTTTGGGGGTGGAGGGGGGGGAAAGCTCTCGCGTGGTGCATCATGGGAAGCAGAAGGGGAGAGGCATGTCTCTGCTCTGAAAACTCAGGAGGCAAGAGCGGGGGGCTACTGTCTTCCAGGAGGGGTGCTCAGTGAGCCTACAGGGCAGAGCTGACACCTTCAGTTCCCCTAAAGGGCAAGGAAATGTTGGGTTCTGACCAAGTTTGTTCAAGCACTCTGGAAAGCAACATGGAGGTTCCTCAAAAAAAAAATAATAATAATTAAACGTAGAACAACCATATGCTCCAGCAATTCCACTCCTGGGCATTTACCCAAGAGAGCACCAACAAGGCTACAGCAAAGCCACCAGCACAACCACGCGCATTGCAGTACTATGTACCATAGCCAAGATATGCGATTCGCCCAGATGCCCCTCGATGAACGAATGGATCAAGACAATGTCATATCTATATAACACGATACATTATACACTACATTTATATAACTATACATAACATAGAAACACACACGATGGAATTTTACTCATCTATGAGAAAGAATGATCTGGGACCATTCACAAGGAAACGGGGAAAAAAATTATATTAAGGGAAAAGTAAGCAAGACCCAGAGAAACTCAGGCTGCATGGTTTCCTTCATCTGTGGTAGACAGGATGCGCCTATAAATGTAGAAGTAAACACACTGGGCGGTATGCAAGTGGTTACAAAGGAATTGACCGAAGCGTCACAGACGTAGCGGAGAGCTCGAATAGTGCACCCTTGCAGTTACTGCTATAAAGTCATCCAGAACAGATAGGATCGAGGTGGGTTCGGGGGGTACACAGACTTGGAGGTGCCACGGAGGAGAGAGACTTGAACTTGAGGTCATTTCGGGCCCCGGAGCCGCGGCTGTGATTTCACAGAGCTGCCTGCCGTCTGGAGCCGCTGACTTCAGACAGCAAGGCCGGGCCCAAGCTCCCGGGGCCCATCATGGAGTGTGAAGCCATCCGTTCCTGCAAGAAGGCCCAGACAAGCGCCCGGAGGTCCCTGCGCGATGTGGGCTGCGGGTTCAATCCCAGGAAACGGCCAAGCAACCAAGGTGAGTTCTGGAAGGTTATGGTTGGGGGCACCCACACTTCCGGGGCCGGGGGGTGGGGGGGATAGGGCTTCATGGCACAAGAGTTTGTCAGCAGAGAAAGGTGGAGAGCCCCAAGATGCCTGACGCCGTCACCATGACAACCAACCAGATCTGGACCGTTTTATTCACAGACAAACAAATACCCAACCCAGGTCAGCTGCCGCTGTAGGGAAGCAGGGAGAGCTGAGATGAACCGGCTCTCTCCTGGCCCCAAGCCATCGGCTGGATAAGACCTCGCATTAGGCAAAGGTCTTCGCTGTGACAAAGCCCAGGAGTTGTTAAGCTCTTTTTTTTTTGGGGGGGGGGGAATCTCACAGGAGCCCCATCTAACTTCTAGTGTGGGCTAAGAAATGATGCCCATCGGTCTCACAGGAACTCAGTTTGAATAGTGATGGGTACACCCCTTCTTCATCTGAGAGGTTGGGGGGGAGGGGAGAGGAGGGAAGGTTCGCTCATTTGATTTTGCCTTTCTCAGGGGCTTGGCTTTCGTGCTACTCAGGAGGCTGAGATCTGAGGATCGCGGGTTCAAAGCCAGCATGACCGGGAAAGCCTCTGAGCCTCTGATCTCCAATGAACCACCAAAAACGAGAAGAAAAAAAAGAAAGCCAGAAGCGATGACTCAAAGCGGTAGCGTGCTAGCCTCGAGCACAAAACAGCTCTGGGACAGGACCCCGGGCCCTGAGTTCAAATCCCAGCACCTACAAAAATAAATGTAAAAAATAAAAGACATGATCACGAAGACGAGAGCAGCGGGTATCGCTGCCCCTCTGGGCCGAGTCCTGCAGCTGCTATGGACTCACTTCCCTGGGCGCCGTCCCTGAGCTTCTTTTAGGCTCGAGGCTGGCACTCTACCACGTGAGCCACGGCGCCACTTCCAGCTTTGGGTGGAGCATTGGAGAGAAGCATCTCCCGGACTTTCTCCCCAGGCTGGCTTCGAACCACAATCCTGAGAGCACAGCCTCCTGAGGAGCTATCAGAAATGATCCTCTGCCCAAACCAAACCACCACCACCACCACCACCACCACCATCATCATCACCACCACCATCATCATCACTATCACCACCACCACCACCACCACCCCCTCCCCTCCAGCAGGACGCGAGGCCTTCATCGGTGCGGCCGGGGATGATTCCCGCCTTCCTTTCCCTCCCGGAGAGGACCCGGGGCTCACTCACCCGCGAATTGCTGAGAGCGGATTGACAATTATCTCAGCGTTTACACCTCTTCACTCCAAGAGGACGAAATAATAGAGACGGGAAAAGCCAATTTCGTCGGCTCCGCAGCCTTCCTTTTGCCTTCTGGCACGGGGATTAAGGAGCGGCAAACACAAGACATAATCATCTCACGGTGGCAGAGCCAGGATTGTACAAAATTATGCTTTTCCTAACAAGACACATGACCCTAACTGTCCCCATTCATGCCTCACCACCAAGCCAAGTCCCCCAGGGCCGGCTGGAACCGGGGAACCAGCATGCACGAGCTTTTTTTATTTTGTCGGTCCTGGGGCTTGAACTCAGGGCCCGGGCGCTGTCCCTGAGCTCTTTCATTCAAGGCCACCGCTCTACCACGTTGAGCCACAGCGCCACTTCCGGTTTTCTGGGGGGGTTCACTGGAGATCAGAGTCTCTCAGACTTTCCTGCCCAGGCTGGCTTTGAACCGTGATCCTCAGATCTCGGCCTCCTGAGTAGCACGAAAGCTCAGGGACGACACGCAGGTTCTGAGTTCAAGCCCCACTGCCGGCACCAAAACGCTAAATACACAAATAAAGCTACTACCCCCCCCCCAGAAGCCCTAACTAACATCAGCGACCTTTGCACCCCCTGAAAATTGCTCCGAGTTTTCTGGGGAAACCTTAAAGGCTATCCCAGAAAATCCACGTTGCCTGTCACATCACCCAGGAAGGCAAACAGCAAGAAAATAATTTAAAAAAAAAAAATAGCTCCGATTTCTTAAACCCCCATTCCAGCATAAATTCCCACTTTATCATTTTCTCCCCCAGCTTGTCAACGTGGATAATCTTGGCCCCCACGAACGGATTCAGGGGAGTCTTAAAAGATTTGGGGTGACTCCTGATAGAGTCTGAATCGGCAGATCGTTGCCGATGGATACTCTTTCGGCTGCATAGACTTCTTCTTCTTCTTCTTTTTTTTATCAGTTGCCTCTTGGAGGGGAGAAAAAAAAAATTAAGCACTAAAATGATCATTCCTGCGAGCAGAAAGCGTTCCAGACCTTAACTTCAGGAGCATAGACACATTCAGGTGCTAGGGAACAAATGGGGTGGGGTGGGGTGGTATTTTCACCTGTACCCCCACTTGTGCAACCTGCGGGGCAGCAGCTGGGAGCGATCCGGACGTCCTGGTGTTGTCAACACTTCCAACTGTCAAGGAACGGGACTGGGAATGTGACTCAGGAAGCCCCGGGTTCGATTCCTCAGCGCCACAGACACAGAAAAAGCCAGAAGGGGGCGCTGTGGCTCACGTGGTAGAGCGCTAGCCTTGAGCACAAAGACGCTCAGGGACGGCGCTCAGGCCCTGAGTTCGAGCCCCGGGACTGGCCAAAACAAAAAGTAATACATCGAATATTTATAATAGCAATAGAAAAGCAAGTTAGGTCCCCCAAGGCAGGAGGGCTCAGTCGCACAGGAAAGGTTACGTCTGTGGAAGGTTCTGGATCCCTAGCAAGGATGCGGTCTCTTATACAATGGCTCGTGAGTGCTTGGCCCCTTCTGGTTTGTGTTGAGTTGTTAGGGTTTGGGGGGGGGTGGGGGGGGGGTTCTGTTTCCATGTGTTGATTCAGGCCAGGGCTGACGGCCACATGGACCCAGTGTGGCCCCCATTGGCTGAGCCTGACCTCGAATTCACAGTCCTCCGGCCTCGGCCTCCTCCCGTACCACCATAGGGCCAGTTCACCTCCTAGCACGTCCAGGCTGCCTGCGCCGGCTCTGATCTCTTCCCTTTGCCATCTTCCTCTGGAAGGAGAGGGGGGCAGCCAGCCGCCCCCAAGGGGGGAAGATTGCATGGCTGGAGCTCCAGCAAACCCTCAAGACACAAAAGGCAATAGAAATAAATCACAAGGGCCCATCCAAAGCCCAGAATTATTTCAATTTCGCCACGCCGCTCACTGCCTCCTTCCGCCTCCTCTACAGAACACGCCGGCCACATGTATATATTTATGCAGGGATTATTATTTTTTTTTATTTAGTTTAATATGAATTACAAGTCTGTGCTTTCTCCCTTCTAAGCCCCCAAATGAGGAAGCTTTCTCTTTTCTCTCACCCGCCAACCCCCCCCTCTTTCCCCCCCCCACCTCCTCTTGCTTCCCCCCTTACCAACATGATTTACATTCTCAATGTAATGTATTAAAAAGTTGACAGGGACGAAAGGATTCACAGGATGTCTGCTAAAAAACCCAATTTCCATGATAAATTGCCTGGAGCCCCAGAATCACAAACCATTTTTTCCGCTGCTCAGAAGTTGAGGGCTTTTTTTTTTTTTTTTAAATCTTCTTAAAGCCCTCCCTCCTAATCTTCAGCTAGAAGAGATGGGTGAAAGGATTTTTATTATTATTATTTTTTTTTTTTTACTAAACTAAAGGAAAGTATTAGCATGTTGGTTGTTGTGCATCAAATTTGAAAATGCAAGGCTAGTAATATTTCAAATCAGCCATGGTCCAAACCTTGATAAGTGAACGTGTGCATTCTCATTCTTTCATTCATTCATTCATTCCGCTTCTCTCCTTTTCTCTGCTCTTGCCTTTCTTCCCTCCTTCCTCTCTCTCTCTCTCTCTCTCTCTCTCTCTCTCTCTCTCTCTCTCTCCTTCCCTTTTCTTTCTCTCTCTCTCCCAATTTTACAGTAAGTAACGAGAAGCAAAGCTTCAGGAGAAAGGCAATTTTTTTTTAATTGATTCCCTTTCTAGAAGGTTATAGAACCTGAAATAAGAGACCCACTTTCCTACAGTTGGCCATTAGAGTTCCATAACCACGGCCCAACCCAACTCCCATGATGCACCTGCCTCCCCGGCGAGCAGGGCCGCGATTCGAACCCTGCGTTCATCCTCTACCAGAGGCCACGCGCGATCACCCACCCCAAGAGGGAGGAGACACAGCCGCCATCCTCACCTGCACCCCAAGATGCCTGGACTTTAGAACAAAGCCAACGCTCTCCCGTGCACTGTGGAAAATCCGGGGCTCTCCCTCGACCCTCGGATCCCGACACCCTGTTTCTGTGCGGGTGCGTGATAAAAGGTCATCAACCGGGTAGTCCTTCCCTCTCTCCACCCCAACAATCCAGCTGCTCCCAGGAAACGTAGTTCAAAGCCAGCCCGGACTCCTATCTCCAATTACCCAGCCAAAATGGAAGAGGAGGCGTGGCTCACACGGGAGAGCGCCAGCCTTGAAGGAAACAGCTACGGGAGAGTTCATGAGCCCCGAGTTCGAGGGAGCGAGAGAAAAGACTTCGAATGCATCCAAAGAAAATAAAGACTTGTCTCTTTAAGGGAGATACTCCTATCACGAGAGGAAGTTTGATACTGTCCAAATATTGCCCCAAGCTTTGGGCGCTAGGAGTACCTTAGCAAGAGTCTACAGACTAGAGTTTAACTCGAACCCAAGACATAGGATATATACCTTCCTCTATGTCATCATCTAATTGGTACCATCCTGTAGATTACATAATTATACATATGTATCACATGTGTTGTATCATCATAAACGTAAGAGCTCTCATAAACATGTTCTATTAGTTGAATTGTAATTATAGCATACGTGATTCATTCTACATCACATATGTAATGTGACACACAGATCATATAGACGAGAAACTCATCAATGAAATAATCCGTTGAGGAAGGCAGAGCCCTTAGAGTTCATCACTCCTCCCCCCCCACACAACCTCCCCTCTGCCTGGGGGGACTCAGCCCCCCAGCTCCCGAACCTGGGGGGGGGCGCAGTTTAGAGCCAAACCACCCCCCTTTCCAGATTGGCTTTTGGAAGTTGACTTCCTGCCTGCCCCCCCCCATGGCTGATGCCCCCAGGATTCAAGGAGGGGGGCAGGGCGGCTCAGTGTCCATCTCGTGTACACAATCACTGGCCTGCCACTCCTACCCTCTATTCTCCAGCACAAGCAACTCAGCCACTCAGGAGGCTGAGACCCGAGGAGCACGGTTCAAAGCCGGCCCAGGCAGGAAAAGTCCACAAGACTCTTGATCTCCAATGAACGAGCCAAAAAACAAAAGAAAAAGCTAGAAGTAGAGCTGTTGAAAAGACTAAGAGAGCCTAGATCATCACACACACACACACACACACACACACACACACACACACACACACACACACACACAATAACATTAACATATATATAAAATCAGGCCAGGCCTTGGTGGCTCACACCTGTCATCCTAGTTACTCAGGAGGCTGAGATCTGAGGATCACAGTTCAAAGCCAGCCCGGGGCAGGAAAGTCCAAGAGACACTCATCTCCAATGAACGACCATAAAGAGGAAGCGGAGCTGTGGCTCCAAGTGGTAGAGCCTTAGCCCGGAGCACAAAAGCTCAGGGACAGCGCTCAGGCCCCAGGATCAAGCCCCAGGACGGACAGACACACTGACACACACTGACACACACTGACCCTGACACACACAACCGGGGGCCATCCATCTGGGCACAAACCAGGTGTGGTGTCTGATGTTTACAGATGGGGAAACTGAGGCACAAAAAGTTAACTTCTCAAAAACACCCCACTGGGTTCCGGGGACCCGGTAGCACTCCAACCCCTGGGCTGGAGACACTCAGCGCTGAACGCAGGGTGGACCCGTTACCTCCCCCACCCCCCCTCTCCCCCCACCCCCCCACCCCTCCCTCCGCTGCTGGCAGGACGGAGGGGCTGGGCACACGGCTAAGGCAGCTGGGGTGGGGGGATGTCTGTGAAGCCAGGCTGCCGAAAGCCGGCGCCCATGTGGGCTTCTAGAAAGAAGCCCTCAGATCCCACCCTCTCCCGGTGCTGAGTAATCGGGATTTACCTGAAGGAGCTGGGATTTGGGCTCTTGTGATCCTGGCTGGGGGCGGCCGGGCCCCGTGGCGGGCGGGATCATCCATAATGAGAGGATTAGAGCAGCTCACATCTGGGCGGGCTGCGGGCATGCTTGACAAACATCAGGCCGGCGGCGGAGGGAGAGAGAGAGGCAGGGTGGATGTCTCTCGGTGGCTTGGGGTTCATGCAGAGAGCTCACGGGGGTGGGGGGGGGTGGGGGGGAGGAAAAGGCAACTTCCCCTCCTCCCTCCACCATGTCTTCCTGCCAGAGACAGGAAGGACTAAAAGCTCAGGGACAGCATCCAGGCCTTGAGTTCAAGCCCCAGGACTGACACAAATAATAATAATAATAATAATAATAATAATAATAATAATAATAATAATAATGATGCAACTGGGAGATGAATGTTAAAAACAGGTGCTGGGGTGGCTCACACCTGGCATCCTAAGCTACTCAGGAGGCTGCGATCTGAAGACCGGAAGACCGTGGTTCAAAGCCAGCCTGGGCAGGAAAGTCGGTGAGACGCTGATCTCCAGTGAACCCCCGGAAAACTGGAAGTGGTGCTGTGGCTCCATGTGGTAGAGGGCTAGCCTTGAGCAAAAACAAAAAAAAAAGAGCTCGGGGACAGCGCCCAGGTCCCGAGTTCAAGCCCCATGACCAACAAATAAATAAACAGACAAATAATTCAGGCAGCAGAAGCCACAGTACAAAGAAGTACCCCGCTATTATTTGCTAATAATTATTGATGTAAGAACTAAGCCATGATCGTTATAGGCTTATAAATACAGAATATAAAATACTCTGTATTTTTTTTAAATGTCACTGAAAGCTAAGAAGAAAGATAGGAGATGGAAAAACGAGGTGAGAAAATTAAAAAGTTTTAATTTGCTTATCTCTCATGGCGGAGTCAATTTGTCTAAAATGAAACATAGATCTTTAAAAAAATAAAAAGAAACCTCTAGTATTCTTAATTTTTTTATATATAATCTTTTTTGGAACCTTAGGGAGGACCTTTAGGATCTAATATCATTTTGGAAAAAAAATCCATTATCTGAAGTTCCATGATTCCTTTGGTTTTTTTCCCTTTGGTTTCCTTTTCTTCTTATTAAATTCAAGGAAATTTCAATTTAATGCTTTTCATTTTTTGGAAAAAAAAAAAGATCCAATTTTTATTAAATCATTGCACATTTCCCAGCCAATTTGCACAGTTACAGCGCTTTATCTGGAATGATACTCGCTTGAAATGATCCGGCCTTTATTGCCAATGCTGGGGTTCAAGCTCAAGGACTTGCACTTTCTAGACTGGTGCTCTACTGCGTGAACCAGGCCCGAAGACCTTTACTGCTCTTATTATTTTTCGAGACATAATCTCCCTTTTTTGCCCAGCTGTGTCCTGAACCGTAATCCCCTGTTTTACGCTTCCCATGTAGCAGACACGCCCCGCTCAGCTTTGTGGGTAAGATGGAGTCCTGCGGCATTTTCCGCCCAGGCGGGCCTCGAACCATAATCCTCCCACCCACTACTACCTCCCCGGTAGCTAGAGTTCCAGAAGAACTCAAGAGCCCAAGCCCAGTGTCTGCCTGGACTACTATAGAAGCTAAGGTGGTTTTTTTTCTTGTACTTCAGTACACATGACTCGCTCTTAAGTTTCTTTTTCACTTTTTTTTTTTTTGCCAGTCCTGGGCCTTGAACTCAGGGCCTGAGCACTGTCCCTGGCTTCTTTTTGCTCAAGGCTAGCGCTCTGCCACTTGAGCCACAGCGCCCCTTCTGGCCATTTTCTATATATGTGGTGCTGGGGAATCGAACCTAGGGCTTCATGTATGGGAGGCAAGCTCTCTTGCCACTAGGCCATATCCCCAGCCCCTCTTTTTCACTTATTAAACCTTTCGGTAATCCTTAAATAGTGGCACAGAGGAGGAGTCCCAGTTCAGCCCAACAACGGATGCGTCCAGTACCAATTGATGCCTGTCCTTCCTCCATTGCTCCCGACGCCCCCATTTTCCTCGAGTCACCCCACGCCATTTTACCCACATCACGTTAAGAAGAAAAAGTCGCCTCAGGGAGGGCTGACACGGGCCCAAAGTGAAATGCACCCATCACGTGGATTACCCAGCTGCAAACCCCTCTGCGCACACCTCGAGCCTAACCACCAAATGACCAGGGTTTTGTTTCCAAAGTCATTTAGCTGGGAAAGAACAAGGCGAGGGGTGACACTGTCCACAAAAGCAACGGCTCACGCCTGTCTTAGCTCCCCAGGAGGCTGAGATCTGAGGATCAAGGTTCAAAGCCAGCCCAGGCAGGGAAGTCCACAAGACCATCTGCCCCTGGAGATGTGGAACCACTGTAGTCGGGGGAGGGGGGGCTCACGGGGGGGGGGGTAAGGAAAGCAATGGTTCACACCAGCTCAGGGGACCGCTGCACCTGTGGCCCCCGGCCTCAAACACCCCCCCCTACACACACACACACACACACACACACACACACACCCCACAAAGGACACAGCTACACAAAAGCAGAGCCTCTCATGGCTCTTTTTTTGAGAGAGGGAGAGAGAGAGAATGGGAAAGGGAAGTTCTGCTCCTAGTGAAACGGCAAGAAAAAGGGCTTGGCCCTTCCCAGCACCCAAGCTTCTCCTTCTTGGCCCCCTGCACTAAGTCGCTGACCTTCTTAACTGGGCCCTTGGGGGGATATTTTCACGTATCAGGACGCCCCAGGCTGGGCGTGGAAATAGAGAAGGAGGCTTTTTAATGCTTGCTATTCAAAAATCACCTGGCTCCTGTCGCTAAAATAAACCACCTTCTCCTTTGTGTGTGTGTGGGGGGGGGGGGGCTGTAGCGGTTCACGCCTGTAATCCCAGCTACTGAGGAGGCTGAGAGCGGAGGATCACAGGACGACAGTGAGAAGCCAGCCCGGGCAGGAAAGTCCATGGGGTTCTTATCTCCAGTGAACCACCAAAAAACAAATAGAAACGGAGCCGAAGTGGCAGAGCACTAGCTTTGAGCTGAAAAAGCTCAAGGACGGCACCCAGGCCCTGAGTTCGAGCCCCACAACCATCAACAACATCAAAAAGAAAAAAAGAAAGATACTGCATTTGAGATGCTTTTATAACCAATTTTCAAAATATTATACTTACACGGGTAGATGGATGGATAGATAGGGTGGATGATGGACGGACATTAAATCTCTGCCCACTTGTCCTCGTGGGAAATCAATTTCCCCTCATAACACACAGGATGAGAAATTTTCAGCTTCTGTTGGGGCCACACACACATACACCTCTGGCCTAGTTCTGTCCAACTCTTTCTCCATCCCCTGTATCAGTCAGCTTTTCTGCCTTGTGGATGCAGTAACAAACAGCTCCTCAATGCGGTGGCACCCCATAGCAAAGCTATCTGTCAACAAGCGAGCAATCTGAATTGCTGGTAGCCATGGTTGGGAACTTGGTCATAAAGTACGGAGGAAATAGACTGTTTGTTTGTTTTTCCAGGCAAATGAATCTTGTTCCAACACTTGATTTTAAGTCCTATTACCCAACGCTCGAGTTCCTCTCACTTGAGCTGCTGTGTATGTATGTGTGTGTGTGTGTGTGTGTGTGCGTGTGCTTAATTAAATATTTGTGGAGTGAATCGATGAATAAATGAACCTATTGAGGGACTGTGAACAGGTATGGGAGTTAATGGGCATGAGGCTTTACATTAGGCGTTCTCGTTAAATAGCAATTAAATGCATTGACATTCATTATAGCTTGAATATATTGAGAACCTAATTGCTCACGCGTTGCGGGCCGTAATCTCCGGGTTTTTTTTTTTTTCAATGACAACTTGAAGACTTCGTGACATACTTATTGTACCTGGATCAATGGCTGTTTAACTGCTAATTGATCTTTTATTAACATAGAATAACTCTTATTAAATCTAAATTAAGGGCCTTAATTGAGACGCTTTTATCTGCCATGTTCCAAGGTACAATCCTCATCGTGTAATGGATAATCGACGGGAAAGCTAATAATGCATTATCTGTCACCTTGCTCATTGACCTGAGAACAGATTCTTTTTTTTTTTTTTTCAGCTTGAAGATCCCACCACCCCCTCCCAACACCCCCCCCCACCCACCGGGACTCCCCAGTTCATTAAAACAGCACTCAGAAATGCACCATTACCATCACTCCTCAGCCAAACCCCGGTGGTCGCCAGTAGGAGGCAGTGGTGAGCACAGACTGCTCATTTAAATACAAATAGGCCAGGTGCCGGCCCATTCACTGAAGAGGAACCAACACTTAAGAAATCCATTATTACCTAGGACCCATCCTGACCACCCCCCCATCCAAGAGCCTCTGATCTCGCCTGCATCCTGCCTTCTCCTCTGGGCCCCTGGCTGGTCAGTGTGTCCTAGGGCCCAGGCCCTGGTTTAAGATCATCTCTCCTTCCTTTTCCCCTCCATGAATGCCAGCAGCCCTCACTAAGGCGGGCTGACCGCTCACAAACTTCCCTGGTGCTCACCACGCGTGTAAATGTCTGAGGGTTGCTGTTCCCCCCCCCCAATTATCATGGACTCCAGATAGACCACCCAGAGTCGATTCTCTACACTTCCCAACTGCCCTGCTCAGGCAATGAAATCCCCTCTGCCCATGCCCGGATGCCTGGCCTTCAAGGAAGATGGAATTCTCATCCTCCCTGCCAGTGATTGGCTCAAGAGTAGGCCAATGAGAATTGGCTTGCTGGGGTTTCCTGTCCTATGGGTTCCCTCCCCCCTCTCTGGTCCTCTAGACTTGATCAAAATGTGATAGCCTGGGAATGGCTAATAACCCCCCTCCCCCCAGCCCCCCTCCCCCCCTCACACCAGCCTCAGGAGGATATTTCCATGCTGGAGAGGATGATGAAGAAAAGCACAGGGAAATGGAGCCAAACCCAAGTGGAGGAAATCTCAGATTCCCAGCCCTGCCACCCGAAGTCCGGTTACGTAACCAAGCAGATTCTCTTTTCTTTCCATCTATTGGGTATCTTTTCTTCTAATTATTCCGGTGAAAATCATCCTGGCTGATAGACCCTTTTCCACTCACCCCCTTCCACTCGCGTTTGGATGCCTCCCACCGTCTCTGCCGGGACCCATCTTTGTTCTTTCCTTCCCTAGACAGAGCGGTGAAGCCCTCCTGCAACACATACCACATCCCAAGGTTGTCCTCATGGAAAAGCAGCCTATCCCGACCACGGCAGGGGGGTTCCGATCAATGGGCAAAGCCCCAGGGCCTTCAGGACGCGCTTGAGCAACATCTGACAAGCCTAAGGATCCCAAAAGGAGGACTCTAAGCATCCAGCTGGAGGAGAAGGGAGGAGGGGAGCCTCTCTAGCAAGTAATCGCATTCAAGGGACATTGGGGAGGTGGGGAAGGCCTCAGGGGTAAAAGCACTTGTTGCTAGCCAGGCACTGGTGGCTCACGCCCATCATCCCAGCTACTCAGGAGGCTGAGATCTGAGGATCGTGGTTCAAAGCCAGCCAGGGCAGGAAAGTGGGTGCGACTCTAGCAAATCCTTATTGACTACCCTGGCACATCCCTGGTCCCTACCCTGGCACATACCACCCTGTACGAGCCCCCTTCCTGCCCAGGCTGGCTTTGAAGCGTGATGCTCAGATCTCAGCCTCCTGGGTAGCTAGGATGACAGGCAGGAGACACCCCGAGGCCAAGCTTACATATGGCATTTAATTGACAATTGCTATTATTCGTTTACTTTTCTCGCATTCATTCTATTTCTCCCTCAAGGAGGTGGGAATCTATGGCATGGAGATGCTAAATTGTGCTCAGTTCCTCGGACACAGTCCTTCCCTTCCTGTAACTGCCCTCCTTTCACAGGATAATCATTGCATATGGTGACCCCTTCTCCCTCCTTCCTCTCCTCCTTCGCCTGTCTCCCTCCCCTCGGCCTTTCCCACCTCCATCAGCACACACTTCTCAAGTACCAGGAACCTGGGGGGGGGGGAAGCACACACACACACACACACACACACACACACACACACACACACACAACTCCTGAGAAGACTTGGTCCTCCATGGGTTAAAAATGACCAAGACAAAAATCTGAGTGTGCCTAGTAATTAACTAATGAGGCTGGCACGGGTGGTTTTTTAGGCCTGTTGAATGAACAACACAAGATAAGGCTCCTGTTTTGATGACCTAGTTTTCAGTGCCTAACCTTGTCTGGAGATAGTACAATGGATATCCTCTAAGAGAGAAAGAGAGAGAGAAAGAGAAAGAGGGACTTTATTTCAGTCAGATCTGCACCTCTGTTATTAAAATAAGAGGTCAATTTAAAGGAAAATTATTTCCCCTGGCCACTCCTTTATAATACACTAAGTACTTTGAAAGTCCTTGCAGGTTGCTCTTCAAAAGAAAGCTGAATTTAAGAGGGAGGCTTATCTAAGTTCTTTTTTTTGATTTGGAAAGCAATTCCCAAGGTAGGCCCAGATTCATTTCGAGTCAGATTTTTTTTTTAAATTTAAATAGAGGCAGCCACATGATTAAAAATAAAATAAAAGCGCTTCGAAAGGTTTTAAGGTTTACTCTGCAAATTATAAACAAAAGCAAAAACAAAAACAAAACAGTGACTCTAGAAAAAATCTGGCTTTTCCTAAGATGATTTCCAAACCCTGTGACCAAGTATATTTTCCCCTCCTCTCTCCTCCTCCTCCTCCTCTTCCTCCTCCTCCTCCTCCTCCTCCTCCTCCTCCTCCTCCTCCTCCTCCTCCTCCTATCTCTCTCCTGTCTCTTCTTTCTCCCCCCTCATCTCTCCTCTCTCTCCCCTCTCTCTCTTTTCTCTTCTCTTCTCTCCCCTCCTTCCTTCATCCTCCTCTTCTTCCTCCTCCTTCTTCCTCTCTCTCTCTCCTCACCCAGTGTCAAAACCTAAGTGGGGTGGTGGGATTCCTAACCTGACCAAGGTTGCTTTCTCTAGAAAGTTCAGCCTTCTTAGAAGAGAGCCCAAGGGCACAACCCCACCCCCCTGCACACCTAAAATGCTGTTTACCAAAATCAGTTCCAGGAAATAGAAAGCTGGGGTGGGGCAGGGGTGTTGGTTTTTGCTTTTGGGGGGCTTGGGGGTTTGGTTCATTCTTCTTTCTGTCTGGTGGAAAGGGGGTAAAGGGGGTGCAGAAATGGAGGGAGGAAGGATGAAAATGAACTGTGCGACTTGTAGGGACAGATGGGAGGGGGAAACTGAGGGAGAGAGCAAAGGAAGGGGTGACATTGTCCAAAAAAGAAAGAAAGAAAGAAAGAAAAGAAATGATTGCATTACCCAACTTAGGAAACCATCACCCCCCCCCATGCATCTTAAAATCATAACAATAAAATTAGATTTTTTGAGTAAAATTAAATAAATAAAAATCCCTCCTCGCAATGATTGGGGGGGGGGTCTTGCAGCTGGCGGGGGGGGGGCTGAACAGACATTGCTTCTGCTTAACACAGGAGTTTTTTTTGCCCTTGGCCGTGAAAAGCTAAACACGTTCAGCGCAGACTTCCACGGATACCCAAAAAGCTGAGCCCACAAATACCAACGCCTCCGGCCCCAGACTTGAAAGAATTCAGCTTTGGCCTCTGCAGGAATTAAAAAAAAAAAAAAAACTAGCAATAACAATCATAAAGGACAAATCATAAAGCAATGGACATTCTCCTTTCTCTATTGGAAAAAAAAAGAAGGCTGAAGTTTGGTGGGACTCGCGCGTGCTGGGATTGAGTCAGAGCTTATAAATACCCCGATGCTTGATGGATTTGAGGCGGCCAATATTTTTATCAAAACATCCACCTGGTAGCAATCCCCAAAGACAACCCTGTGGCTCTATTAAGTCCGCCATGTTTGCCTTTTTGTCAATTAAAAAGAAAAAAGTGACTAAACATGCTTTTCTTTTCTTTTCTTTTTCACAACCCATGACAAAGTCTCCCACCCAGAGCCAAAAAGAGTTGGCCACCCAGCTCCCTCCAGCTTGCAAAGCCAAGCCCCCACAAAGAGCAAAAGAAATGTCATGACTTTGGACTTAAGTCGGGGTACGGACGAGGCCTCTGTTTGTGGCATAGAAAAGAGTGGAATAAATCATCTCTTTGGACTTACAAATGAGAAACCAAGATAGGACAACACAGAGGCCGCCCCCCGCCCCCCGGCTCTGTTCTCTGCTTGCAAACCCAAGGCCTAAAATGACTCTTGCAAACCACGGGAAACACACAGGGGCCGTGTAAAAATAAGAATTAAAATGAGAATTGAAAATGACATTCCATTCACAAGGGCGAGGGGGGTGGGGGGGGCGGGGATTTCTAAGCCCTGTGGACAAGGGCAGAAGGTCAAAGTCAAGATGAACAAGGACAAACAGAAATAATGGGGCCAGATCAGTGTTTGAACAGAGGGACAGATGGATGGACTGATACATAGATAGATGTATAGATGTACAGATACATACATAGATACATAGATGGATAGAGGGATGGATGGAAAGATACATAGATAGATGTATATAAATACATAGATAGAAATATAGACAGATAGATAGATGGATAGATACATAGATGGATAGATTTACAGGTAGATAGATAAATAGATGCACAGATGGATAGATAGATGCATAGATGGATGGATGGACACTCTTCATTACTTTTACATTGCCCTAACTGTTGTTTTTTTGTTTTGTTTTGTTTTTGCTGGTTGCAGACCTTGAACTCAGGGCCTGGGCGCTGTATGTCTTTGGGAGGGCAGTAAGGCACAGAAATGGAGGCACAAGGGGTAAACAAAGGCAACAGAGGTCCTCACTAGCCACGGCGTGGGTCGTGGGGAGAAAGCGAGGAATCCGCTCAGGACCTGACTTCGGTAACTGTGACGCCTCTGTTTTGAGCGTTTTCAGATTAAAAACAGTGAAGGTCAAAAGAGCTCAGGGACAGCACCCAGGCCCTGAGTTCAAGCCCTAGGACTGGCACAAGGGAGGGCGGGAGGGGGGGAAGAGTACAGGGCACAGCTCGAGACTTCACACCCGTTCTGATGAGACCTGAGGGGTGTTTGCTCATTGTCCCCACGCACGGCCCCTTGGTGAAGACAGAGGGGTCCCCCTGTTTCTACCAAGACTCTGGAAAAATGGAGAAACTGCCCCCATAATAACCAGCTGGCTCTCTCTTCGTCCCACAGGGCTATGGACCCCAAGCGAGACCATGCCGCTGTCCCATGATGCACAGCGCAAGTCACCTTGCCAACGACCTGTGGGGTGACCAGCCAGCCGGGGAGCCCCTAGGTGCTGAGGAACAGGCATGATTTTAAAAGAAAAGCAAAACAACCTTCTTCTGTGTTTTAATCCCCCCTTTAAAATGAATGGTCCTCAATCTCAGGGGGCCGCCATGATAGAATCTCAGCCATCTGGCCCTGCCTGCTGCCTATGGCGTCCAGTGATTAACGACAAAGCCCAGCGGAAGCACTGGGATTTCAGTTCACAGGCCCCCACCGAGGAGTACAAACCGTTCCTCACACAGAGGGCGTGTGTGTGTGTGTGTGTGTGTGTGTGTGTGTGTGTGTGTGTGTGTGTCCATCCTGAGGCTTGAACTCAGGGCCTGGGCACTGTCTCTGAGCTTTGTCACTCTCTAGTGCTCTACCCCTTGAGCCACAGCTCCACGTCTGGCTTTTCTCTGGTGGTTCATTGGAGATGAGAGTCTCAGGGACTTTCCTGCCCAGGCTGGCTTTGAACCACGATCCTCAGATCGCAGCCTCCTGAGGAGCTAGGATGACAGGCTGAGCTGTCTGTTATGGTTTGATTCTGCTCACTAAATGCCCAGATTATTTTGGACACTGAAGAAACGTACAAACGAAAATTCAATCTTCCTGAATCATTAAAAATCAAACCCAGGGTGGAACCAGAAATGATGTATAAAGACCACGATTAGGGCAATTGCAGTCATTTGAGTGATCATTTATAGAGAAGAGTATTAATCTGAAATTTCTTGACTGGTTGGGTACATATTGATCTCTTCTTACAATTCTTTCATTTGTATTTGAAAACTTCCAAATCAAATCTCTTAAGCAAAATATCCTAAAGCTGAGCACCGGTGGCTCACATCTGTGATCCTAGTGACTCAAGAGGCTGAGACCTGAGGATCACGGTTCAAAGCCAGCCCAAGCAGGAAAGTCTGTGAGACTCTTATCTCCAATAAATTACACACACACAAAAAAAAAGCCAGAAGTGGTGCTATGGCTCAAGTGGTAGATTGCTAGCCTTGAGCAAAAGAAGCTCAAGGACAGTGCCCAGGCCCTGAGTCCAAGGCCCACAACTAGGGCTGGGGATATGGCCTAGTGGCAAGAGTGCTTGCCTCATATACATGAAGCCCTGGGTTCGACTCCCCAGCACCACATATATAGAAAACGGCCAGAAGTGGCGCTGTGGCTCAAGTGGCAGAGTGCTAGCCTTGAGCAAAAAGAAGCCAGGGACAGTGCTCAGGCCCTGAGTTCAAGGCCCAGGACTGGCAATAAACAAATAAATAAAGTCCATGAGACTCTTATAAGAAAAAAAAAAAAAAGACCCACAACTAAAAAAAAAAGCAGAGTGTGAGTGTGTGTATGTGTGTGTGTGTGTGTGTGTGTGTGTGTGTAAGGGACACTCAAATATGTCTGAGCAGCCCTTCATGATTTAGTGGCATTTACTCAGAGGTGGCTATGTTGTGTTCTCTTGTCCCGCAAGCATGGAAGCACAAGGTAGAAATTGAATGGAGTGATGATAGAAAGTACGGCAAGGTGACAGGTGACACGCCTTGGAGGGGGGGGCTTTTTGTTATTGGTTGTTTGTTTGTTTGTTCGATGGCCCTGGGGCTTGAGCTCAAGGCCTGGGCACTGCCCCTCAGCGGCTGTTGCTCAAGGGTATCTCTCTTCCACTAAGCCACACTTCTGACTTGTGTGTGTGTGTGTGTGTGTGTGTGTGTGTGTGTGTGTTTAATTAAAGAGTCTTACGGCTGGCTTTGAACTACGATCCTCAGCTCTCAGCCTCCTGAGCTGCTAGGATGACAGGCGGGAGCCGCCGGCGCCCGGCTTTAACTCCCCTTCTAACCCCCCCCCACCTTCTGCTAACCTGTGAGGAATAGAACACCTGCACGACAAACCCCCTTTCCACCCAGAGCGGCCTGGGAGGACCCAGCTCGCTCTTTTTTTCTCTCTACTTGTGTCTACCTCAGTTTCCCCAAGATGGAACCAGCAGAGTGGGTTTCAGCTCTAACGTCAGGTTGGGCTGAGGTGGGCGGGAGGGGGGCAGGGGGGAACAGAGCTCAAACAGCTGGTGCTTGGCTCCCCACTAAGAAGGAGGTGACTTCTTTTCTGGACCCCCCCCCACCCTAGGGTGGCCCCCAAGCCCCCCCCACCGCGTGCCTTCAGACACAGGCCGAGTGTCGGTTGGGCCTAGCTTAGTATCTGAAGGTAACGCCCTACCCTACCAAATGCCATGCACGGCAAAGCTGGGCACTCCGGTGGTGGAACCAACAGGCGAGGTGAGCCCCCCCCCCACCCAGAGTTGGCCTAAGAAATCCTGGGGTGGAACCTCCCTCTCTGTACCCCAGGGATGTGGTAAACAGCCCAAGTTCCCCCCTCCCTCCCACCCCCTCCCCACCCCCGCACATCCCACTGAAATGGGAAGCTGAGGGACCTGCTGCTCAGCCCGTCTATAAAAGAGCCTGGAAAGCCAGTGGCTCACGCCTGTCAACCCAGCCACTCAGAAGGCTGAGATCTGAGGATCACGGTTCGAAGCCAGCCTGGGCAGGAAAGTCTGTGAGACTCTTATGTCCAATTAATCACCAAAACAAACAAACAAACACGAAGAGCTGTGGCTCAAAGTAGTAGAAGGACCAGGGACAGTACATATATATATATATGACTTATGTATATATATATGACTTATGTACACACATATATATATGACTTATAAAAGTTCTTCAAGTGTGTGTGTGCTTAAAGGCTCAAAACGCTCCCAGAATCTTGTTTTCTTCCCCATGTAAAGCAGGCACTCCAACAAATCAAATGTAATTTTTAAACCGGAAACACGAAGATTTACACCTCACTGGAGTGTGTGTGTGTGTGTGTGTGTGTGTGTGTGTTTCTCACAGCCTGAATTTCAAGGAACGAGTTTGTGTGGACAATTCCCCCAGCATTCATATTGTCCTTTAAAATGCAAAATTAGTCATTTCCCTCACTTGGGGGTGAGCGGGGGTTTTTTGGAACCCAACAGAGGCAGGTTCTCTAAGTACATTTTCCCTGCTAGTGATGCTTTTAGGAATCAAATGTGGTTTATTTCATTTTAAGTCATCTTTTTTTTTCTTCTCAATTCAGGAAAAAATGAATGTTGGAGCCCGATAAGAAACTATAGGCTGCTTTCAAGAAGGTTACAAGAAAACGGCATCTTGCATTACTAATCCTTTATCTCCGTGCTAACAAAAAGATTACTGACACATTTTTGAATGAAAGAAAATAAAATAGCAAACGCATCTAAGGGAATGTGTAACTTTCATGCGACACACAAATCGGTTGTTCAAATTTTTTTTAAATGAAGGAAAAGAACGTAATCATGCCTTTTTTCCTTTGGGAAGTGAAGAAAGCAACTTTTGAGGATAAGAGGGGGGGGAAAAAAGCAACCTCCTTTCATAGGATCGAGGTTGAATGAATTTAATGATCATAGTGTTAACTGCTTAATAGAAAACACAGTTTCTTTTTGAAACAAATTCTCATGGGACCCCGTAAGCGTGTGTTGTGAGTTTGTGCAGTTGCTGTTTTGATTTTCCTCTTGCTTCTCCACCACCACCACCCCCCCCCTTCCTGGGGCAGGTTGCGTATCCCAGAACTGCCCCAAGGAGGGGCAGGAAGATTAAATGAGCTGAACCCCACTCTGCATTCACCAAAGAATCTCATGTAGACTCCAGAGGCAGAGGGGACCAGCCATCATCTTCAACGTCGGCCAAACCCAGCCCGTAGCATAAGGTCAGGGAGACCAACCCTTGAGGCACAAGCGTTCAGTCTCAGACACGGCTACCCACAACTGCGTGCCTTAGAAAATCCACGTATATGCCAGGCACCAGTGGTTCACACCTGTCATCCTAGCTACTCAGAAGGCTGAGATCTGAGGATGGCGGTTCAAAGCCAGCCTGGAGCAGGAAAGTCTGTGAGACTCTTATCTCCAATGAACCACCCAAAAGCCAGAAGTGGAGCTGTGGTTCAAGTAAGTGGTAGAGCGCTAGCTAGCCTTGAGCACACAAAGCTTAAGGACAATGTACAGGCCCTGAGTTCAAGCCCCAGGACTGGCACCAAAAAAAAAAAAAGGAAGGAAGAAAGGAAGGAAAGGGGAAGGAAGGGAGGAAGGAAAGAGAAAAAGCGGGGAGGGAGGCACTGGTGGCTCACGCCTGTCATCCTAGCTACTCAGGAGGCTGAGATCTGAGGATCGCAATTTGAAGCCAGCTGGGAAGGAAAGTCCAGGAGACTCTTATCTCCAATGAACCACAGAAAAAGCCAGAAATGGTACTGTGGCTCAAGTGGTAGAACGCTAGCCTTGAGCTAAAAGGAGCTCAAGGACAGTGCCCAGAATTTGAGACCCAGGACCAGCAAAGGAAGGAAGGAAGGAAGGGAGGGAGGGAGGGAGGGAGGGAGGGAGGAAGGAAGGAAGGAAGGAAGGAAGGAAGGAAGGAAGGAAGGAAGGAAGGAAGGAAGGAAGGAAGGAGAGAGAGAAGGAAGAAGGGAGGAAGGGAGAGAGGGAGGAAAGAGAGAGGAGAGAAAAGAAAAGAAAATTGAGGTTATAATACACTTACATCATAGACTTAAATGTGTTAACATCTTTCAGCCCAATACCCAGTAGCTCCAAATGCCACGTGAAGCATTTGACAGAATAAATAAGTCAATACTGGAGAAACAGACCTGAGCTGCACACAATTTAAGAGTTGGTTTTAAGCAAGGAAAAGAGACGGAGAGCTATAAACTACAGGGTGGATAAAGGATGAAGGAGAATGGGATTAAGCTTCCTCTCCTTAAAGCTGCTGTGCTCTCCTGACAGAATTCAGAAAGTCTGCAAAGGCATGTGGCGGATGGTTTGGGGGGTGGGGGGACAGTCATTGCTTGGGGGTACTGGTCCTGGGTGGGTTGGTACTCAGTGGGTTGGGGCCGTTGTTTGTGGTTCTGATCTGACCCTGGGACCTCAGCCTCCTGAGTAGCCCGGATGACAGGCGTGGGCCACCAGCACCGGGCTGTTTGCTCCTTTTGTCCTACTAGGTTCTCAAAGTCACGGGCTCCTATGCTTCAAAGCCTTCGCCTCTTTGGGGTCCACGGAAGCAACAACATCTCCCTCTTCCATTTCCTGTGTAAAGGCTGAAGTCTTCTCCAACCTGCCTTTTTGTTTTTTTTTTTTCTTTTTTATTCTTTCACCCCCTGGAGGAACTATTTAAGCAAGGAGCAGATAATCTTCCTGACAGTTCAAATGATGTTATCGTGCTCATTCTTGCCTTCCGGGAGCCATTTCTTGAGCAGCCCACTGGGTCCCCAGCATTCGAACTCACGTACCAGGGAAAGGTGAAGAGGCCCTTTCATTCTAATTAAATAATCAGTAAACTCCAAGTAGAAGACAACGGTGGGAAGAAATGCATTTCTGTGTGAGGAAGACACTTAATGAAAGGAGGCCTCTGGAGAAAAATAACAATAAAACAAGACATGGACTGCGGAAACTGAAAAGCCGGTAATAACAAAGCGCACGCTCTTTGATTTGCCTGGCCAGTCTCTTCCTCTGGAGAACCAGGCTTTCCCAGAGTCCGTGTGGATTTGGGGCGCTGTCAATCACAAACACTCCCTCCTCCCCTCCACCACCAACGCTCTGAAACCTTGTCTGACCAATCAGAATCCCCCAATGCATTGAAACAAGGTCTGACCAATCAAAATTCCCCAATGCATTGAAACAAGGTCTGACCAATCAGAATCCCCCAATGCATTGAAACCCTGTCTGACCAGTCAGAATCCCCCAGTGCTTTGAAACCCAGTTTGACCAATCAGAATCCCCCCAATGCCTTGAGACCCAGTCTGACCAATCAGAATCCTCCAGTGCTCTGAAACCCAGGCTGACCAATCAGAATCCTCCAGTGCTCTGAAACCCAGGCTGACCAATCAGAATCCTCCAGTGCTCTGAAACCCAGGCTGACCAATCAGAATCCCCACCCACCCTCCAACCTGCAGCAGTGATTTGTTCCGGGATTGACCACCTGACTCCAGTCGAACCAATGTGATTCCTTACCAGGAAGTTTGTGGTAGAGCCCAGGAAGAAAGCAGGCTCCTTGCCTTTGGAGTCATGGGTGTGGAAGTAGATGGAAGAATTCTGAATGGATCTTCTTTGTGAAGAAGAAAGCTCGTCCGTTATGGGAAAGAAAAAAGAATAAGGTCACAAGAGGATGGGTATCACAAGAAGACACAGGGGTTGGTGGTGGTTGATTACCCTGGCCTCTATATTAAAGAGGCTTGTCATTCCCCAGTCTGAACTCTACTGCACTGCTGGTGGGAATGTAAACTAATCTACCCACTCTGGAAGGTGGTTTGGAGCTTCCTCGAAAAAAATCAAACAACTAAGCATAGACCTTTCTAGCCATACCACTCCTGGGCATGTCCCCAGCTTACCACAAGTCAGAATACCATAAAGACACTTGTACATGCGTGTTCATCGCTGCACTGTTCACAAGAACCAGCTTATCGACACAGCTCACGTGCCCTACAACAGATGATTGGATCAGGAAAATGTGGTACTTACACACAACAGAATTGTACTCATCCATTAGAAAGAATAAGATTATGTCATGTGCAGGGAAATGGATGAGCCTAGAACAAATCCTGTACGTGAGGTAAGCCAAGCTCAGGGACACAGATCTAAAGTACAACTGGACATGATACAGAACTCTAGGCATCCACCCACTGTCAGTCAGACTAAAGGAGGAGGCCCTGGGCTGGGGATATGGCCTAGTGGCAAGAGTGCTTGCCTCGTATACATGAAGCCCTGGGTTCGATTCCTCAGCACCACATATATAGAAAAAGCCGGAAGTGGCGCTGTGGCTCAAGTGGCAGAGTGCTAGCCTTGAGCAAAGAGAAGCCAGGGACAGCGCTCAGGCCATGAGTTCAAGCTCCACAACCAACAAATAAGAATAAAATTTAAAACTCTCCATGTCTGTCTTAGACAAGTTGAGACTCTGTGTGTGTGTGTGTGTGTGTGTGTGTGTGTGTATGTGTGTGTGTGTCTCCTTCCTACTGAAAGACTAATGAGGAGATACAAGAGCCATTTTGTCTCTGGGCAAGATAAACTTATCAGGACAAGGAAGGTCCCCACATCCAAGAATTTTCTAGATGGAACATCCTATTGAAATTGCAATAAACCATGTCTCGCAGATGTTCGATACAATTCACTGAAATATTTTACTGTCATCCATTTATCTTCACTAATGGGTTCAGGAATGAGATTTAAGACTGCTGAAAATTAGAGGGAAAAAGAAATTAGAATTCTACCAGCATCCCAACATGTCCTTCTGAAGGGAAATTGAGAGGACCGGGTGTTCATAAAGTGTTGCCTTAGCCAGGCACCCGTGGCTCACGCCTGTCATCCTAGCTACTCGGGAGGCTGAGATCTGAAGATCGCAGTTCAAAGCCAGCCCGGGGCAGGAAAGTCCAAGAGACTCTTGTCTCCAATCATCCGCCAGAAAACGAGAAGTGGCGCTGTGGCTCAACGTGGCAGAGCGCTAGCCTTGAGCACAAGAGCTCAGGGACAGCGCCCAGGGCCCGAGTTCGAGCCCCACAACCAACAAATAACAACAACATCAATAGTAATAATATTCTGTAACCAGGTGATGAGGAGGAAGGGTTGTCCATCCATCCATCGATACCCCCACGGGCTACCGCCAGCTGCTTTGCCTATGGAAACCCAGGCCTGTGTGAAGTTAATTGTAGGACTTGAAAGAATTGCCCATACTATAGTCCCATTCTATAATGTGGATCCACTCATTCAACTAACTCTATCTCCCTCCCTCCCTCCCCCCTCCCCCCTCCCCCCTCCCTCCCTCCTTCTGTTTCTCTCTCTCTCTCCCTCCCTCCCTCTCTCTCTCTGTGCCTCTGTTTAAAAGTAAGCACTAACAGCAAGAAAAACACAAAGGGATAAATTTTGAAGGCCAATGTGAAGAGCAGGAAGAAAACAAGATAAGGCAACTATTGTAAGCAAGCTCATTACGGTAATGTGTTTATAGGAATAGAAAAGCCGCTGGAGGATTTTCTCGGGAGCCCGGGCAGCGTGGGGGGTGGGGGGGAGACAGCAGAGGGGCTGAGCATCTGGGGACTGGAGCCACCTGAGCCCCAAGTGCCCGCCCCACCCCCACCCCCAAAGCCAGAAAGAGCCTCATCCGGGACCAACCCACGAAGCGAGGCCCTCCTGGCAAACCCTTCTCCTCCCGTCCCCTACAGAGCCGCCTCGGGTGTTCTCACCGATGACTCCTCCACCCGATTCCTAGCCCTCCACGACGTGGTGTAGCCGCTTGGATAGTGTGTGTCCGTGCCAGGTGCACAAAATGAGTGTGATTTTTAGCCGAGCGTTGTCACCCACGTTAGGATAAGGGATATTGCTTGAAGGAAGGGCGGCCTCGATGGCATTGTTTGCTTTTTTATTTATTTTTTTCCCAGTCCTGGGTCTTGAACTCAGGGCCTGAGCACTGTCCCTGGCTTCTTTTTGCTCAAGGCTAGCACTCTGCCACTTGAGCCACAGCGCCCCTTCTGGCTGTCTTCTATATATGTGGTGCTGGGGAATCGAACCCAGGGCTTCATGTATACAAGGCAAGCGCTCTTGCCACTAGGCCACATCCCCAGCCCCTGCTTTTTTTTTTTTTTTGGTCCATCACTGGGCTTGAACTCAGGGCCTGGGCTTCCAGAGTCTCTAGGATGATTGGCGTGAGCCACCAGCAACCGGGCTCCAGGGTGTTTGTTGTCACTATAATCAGCACCTAAGATTAAAGTCTATTTTCATAGAAGGAGGAAGGTGAAACAGCCAGGAATAGATTACTAGCTAACTGATATCACAGTCCCGCCTCACTGGCACCCACACGCCTCTAGTGGCGGGTCCCAGAATTGCAGGGCAGCAGGTGGAAGGTCTGACTGTTGGTTTACCAGACAAGGTGCCCCCGTTACCATCTGATCCATTGTTAGCACGATGGGGATTTCAAAGCAGTCAGCCGGGCACTGGCGGCGGCTCCCACCTGTCACCCTAACGACTCAGGAGGTTGAGATCTGAGGATTGTGGTTCAAAGCCAGGCCCCCAGGCAGAAAAGTCTCCCACAAATCACTCAAAAAAAACGGGATGTGGC